>NC_061823.1:17332837-17340337 GCF_019202785.1 Penaeus chinensis | reverse complement strand
GGAGGGAGGGAAAGAAAGCTGGGTAAAGGGTGGGAGAAGAAAAAAAATACATAGATAAAATAGATAAAGAGAGACAGAGAGACAGACAAAGAATGAAAACATACACAGGATAAAAAGACAAAAACAAACTTATCCTCCCCATTAAACACCATTGATTCCTTAAAAAAAAAAAAAAAAAAAAAAAAAAAAAAAGGAAATGAAACAAGAGAGAGATGTATAAATTGACAGATAAACAGACAGACAGATATATAAAGACAGACAAATAGAGAGTGAGAGAAAAAGAAAGAGAGACAGAAACCGACAGACGGATAAGCAGACAGAAACAAACAGAAACAACAACAAAAAAACAACACAAAAGAACAAACCTAAAAAAAAAACACAAACCTCCCCCCCCCCCCCTATAAAACATCATATTCCACCTCGTCCTCGACCTTTTCCTCGACGCCAGCGCAGGAGGGGGAAAGGAGGACCTGATTTCATAAGACACTCGACCCGACGACGCCTTTAAAGGAAAGCCTGAGATGCAACAATGTCTTGGGCGTTTTTTCTTTTCGTCTGTGTGTGTGTGATGAGAAAAAGGCTGATGCTGATGATGATGATGATGATGAGGATGATGATTAGGATGATAATGATGATAATAGTAATAGAAATGTAATTAATGATTATGATAATAATCGTAATAATGATAATGATTATAGCAATAATGATAATAATAATAATAATAATGATAGTAATAGTGATATCAATGATAGTAATAATAAAAGTAATGATAATAATGATGAAAATAATATTAATAATAATGATAATAATAATAATAATAATAATAATAATAATAATAATAATAATAATAATTATTATTATTATTATTATTATTATAATTATTATAATAATAATAACAATGATTATAATGATGATAACAATAATGACAACAAGAACAACAACTATAATAATGCTAATGACAATAATATCCAGCCAATAACAATAATGAAAAACAGTAACATTAATAGTAATAATGATTATGATAATATACTAATCAAATAATAACGATGGAGATAATGACACACTAAAAGCATTTTTATGAAGGTTCTCCGTTATAAAAAAGCAATAACAATAACAATAGTTTTCTTGTAGATAAAGATATTTCTGTGGATTAATATCACAACAACATCAAACATGATAATGAGAGTGGTGCCGACAAAAGCAGTAACGAAGATGATAATGATAATAATAATAATACAAATATAGATATGATAATCATAGCCCTTCAGATACCAACATGTATATAACAATAATCATAGTAATAAACCAACAATCCCCATCATTTACTTTGCCAAGCAATTTTTTCCACTTCCATACAGACACACACACGCACAGATATATATTTACACACACACACACACACACACACACACACACACACACACACACACACACACACACACACACACATATACATATATATATATATATATATATATATATATATATATATATATATATATATATATATATGCATGCATGTATTCATGGATGTATACATGTTCATAGTTATATCTATATAAACAGAGAGACAGACAGAAGGACAGACAGACAGACAGACAGACAGCAAGGCATATCCATAAACCTTGCCCACAACACTGCACACTCGCTCCTGAGCCACGGACCATACACAACCGACCGCAAGGAGCCTCAAGCGCCTACCTCGACACCTGCTGCTGATGCCCCAGACGCAGGCCAGCAACAGGTGGAGCAACAGAGGTGCAACAGGAGAGGGAGACCAAAAAGAACGTCCTGAATCTTGTCCTCAAAGGGTGAACTGTCCGTCCTTAAGGGCAGAGGGAGGGCAGGCTATTTCCCTTCGGGCTACCTCGAGCTACACTCATACGGTAGGAGGGTTGGGGAAAGGGGAGAGGGAAGGAGAATGGAAGTAAAAGAAGGAACAGAGAAAGGGGAGAGGGAAGGAGAATGGAAGTAAAAGAAGGAACAGAGAAAGGGAGGGAAGGAGAATGGAAGGGAAAGAGGGAACAGAGAAAGGGAGGGAAGGGGAGGGATAGAAGGTAGGGGAAGGAGAAGGAGGGAACGGAAAGAAACTAGAAGGAGAGAAGGAAGGGAAAGAGAGGGATATAAGAAAGGAGGGATGGAAACGGGATAGGAGTAGAGGAATGGGGAGAGAAGATGAGAGGAGACATAAAGAAAAAAAAAAAAAAAAAAAAAAAAAAAATATATATATATATATATATATATATATAAAGAGAGAGAGAGAGAGAGAGAGAGAGAGAGAGAGAGAGAGAGAGAGAGAGAGAGAGAGAGAGAGAGAGGCAAACAGACACAGAGCCAGAGAGACAGAGACAGACAGACAGACAGAAAGAAAGAGGCAGAGATAGAGAAAGACAGAGAGAGACAAACAGACAGAGAAAAAAGAGAGAGACAGATAAATAGAGAAATAGAGACAAGGAGAGAATAAAAGAGATCGGAAGAGACAGCCAGACACATAAAGAGAATTCGATCCGCCTACAAAGACACCAACAACAGATAAACGCATAAAACTAAAAACAAAAGCCAAGATCCTTTTAATTCCAGAGATGAAAATCTATCATATACATTATATCACGTATATTGTTTCCTTCTCGGTCAAAGAGAGGCATGACATAATCATCATAAATAATAATGGGAGAAGAAGGAGAAGAAGAAGAAAGAAAGAGAGAGGGGATAATTCAGCAAATGGAACAAAATATTAAACCAAAGGAGGAAAGAGGAGATTAAAATAAACCCCGAGAATTATTTAAGACGATTTTTTTTTTTCTTTCTCGCGTCGTAAAAATTAATCATAAAGTATTGTAATATTGGATACGAGCTTAAAGTCTTGTAGATTACTCTTTCATTTCCTTGATAAGCGAATCTTACGTTTATAACAACCGTATTATTTTTTTTCTTTGCCTTTCCTCCTTTTATTATCATCTTTTTTCTATGTCATACCATCTGCTCAACGTAATTTTATTCATGGTGTTTTTATATCGTACGTTTTTTTTTTTCTCTCTCTCTCTTCTTTTCTTTTCTTTTTAGGTTAGTTTCTATGCCTTCTCAGTTATTTTGGATTGCGTAAGTGTATACGTATATATAAATATATATGTACACAAACCCCCCACCTCATACATATGTAAAAAAATGATATATAGACACACACACACACGCACACGCGCGCATAAATACTATAGATACATACATACATACATACATCCATACCCATATATATGTATATGTATGTATATATATATGTATATATATATATATATATATATATATATATATATATATATATATATATATATATATATATATATATATAGACACACACACACTTAGCGGTACGTCGCAATCATTTCGAGCAACAGGGCCTGGAACTGATTTTATTTTTTTAAATATCACAAGATCACTATTCTTCTCCCGAGGAACTTACGGGCAATAAATCACACGCGCAGATCAGACGGGAAATTAAAGATTGAAATCATGTAAAAACCTCGACGCGGTGAATTGGACGAAGGGAGAAAGTAAGTGGAAGGAGAATAGAGAGAAAGTGCGAGGAGAATAGGAAGAAAAAGGAATAATAATAGGAGAGAATGATAAGAAGGGTGATCATTTTGATAGAATCTAGATAAGGGAATGAAAGAGAAAAGAAGGGGAGAAAAAGATTGGGGTAAGAAGAAAGAGAGGAATAAAGACACTAGACAAGAACATAAAGAATGTGGTTAAGTGTAAGATATGGAATAAGAAAATGGCGAATTGTTTTGATACAGAAATGAAAACTAAAATGGAAGAGAAAGAGAAAGTAGAAAAGGGAAAGAAAGAAATCGCTAAAGAATAGAAAGAAGAAGAGAGAAAAGTGATCAATTTGATAATAAAAGAAATAAAAAAAATGAAAAGAAAGGAAATGGCGTTTTTATTAGATAAATAAGAATGAAATGCTCAAAAAAACAAAAACAAAAAAAACTGAACGATTTGAAAATTAAATAAATCGCAAATGAAAATAAGAGAAACAATTTTCTAAAAATCAAATAAATACGAATTCGAAAGATAAAAAAAAAAAAAAAAACAATAAATGAAAAAAAGACAAAAAAAAATAAAAAAATAGATGGAATATATATCATGAAAGGAATAAGAATGAAATAAATTAGGATATAAACAAAACAGATACGAGAAATAGAACAGCTGTGAATACGCGCATTTAATTATATAAAATGATATAAAAAAGAAATGATAAAAGCACCACAGTCAGAGGGCGATTTACACGCTTTTCGTAATGGCGGAATCTGATAAGGTTTCATCATCAGAGCTATGTTTAATGGGATTTGCTCCTCTTCTTCCTCGTCTTCCTCTACCTCCTCCTCCTCTTAGTTCTCTTCCTCCTCCTCTTCCTCGTCTTCCTCTACCTCCTCCTCCTCTTACTTCTCTTGCTCCTCCTCCTCCTCCTCCTCCTCCTCCTCTTCCTCTACCTCCTCCTCCTCTTACTTCTCTTCCTACTCCTCCTCCTCCTCCTCCTCCTCCTCCTCCTCTTCCTCTACCTCCTCCTCCTCTTCCTCCTCCTCCTCCTCTTCCTCTTCCTCCTCCTCTTCCTCTACCCCCTCCTCCTCTTACTTCTCTTCCTCCTTCTCCTCCTCCTCTTCTTCCTCCTTCTCCTCTTCCTCTACCTCCTCCTCCTCTTACTTCTCTTCCTCCTTCTTCTCTTCCTCTACCTCCTCCTCCTCTTCCTCCTTCTCCTCTTCCTCTACCTCCTCCTCCTCTTCCTCCTTCTCCTCTTCCTCTACCTCCTCCTCCTCTTCCTCCTCCTCCTCCTCCTCCTCTTCCTCTACCTCCTCTTCCTCCTTTCTTCCTCCTCCTCCTCCTCTTCCTTTTCCTCCTCCTCCTTCCTCCTCCTCCTCCTCCTCCACTTCCTCTACCTCCTCCTCCTCCTCCTCTTCCTCCTCTTCCTCTTCCTCTTCCTCCTCCTCTTTCCTCCTCCTCCTCCTCCACTTCCGCTACCTCCTCTTCCTCGTCCTCCTCCTCCTCCTCCTCCTCCACTTCCTCTACCTCCTCTTCTTCCTCCTCCTCCTCCTCCTTTTCCTCGTCCTCCTCCTCCTTCTCCTCCTGCTCTTTCCCTCCATCTCCCCCTCCCCCTTCCTTCCATCTCCCCTCCTCCCTTTTCTCCATCTACCCCCTTTCCCCCTCCCCAAGGCCACAGGGGAGGGGGTGGGGGGGGGAGGACACGCCCATCGCTGGCGTATTGTTATTCAGCCAATTAAAATCCTATATTTGGGCTGACGACCGATAGCGCGTCTTCTGATTGGCTCTCCTGGGCTTGGCCTCTGCCTCCTGTCCCTCTCTAAGGGCAGAAGGGGAAGTGGGAGGAGGTGGAGGAGGAGGAGGAGGTAGAGGGGGAGGAGGTGGTAGAGGAGGAGGTAGAGGGGGAGGAGGTGGAGGAGGAGGATGAGGAGGAGGTAGAGGGGGAGGGGGTGGAGGATGAGGAAGAGGTAGAGGGGGAGGAGGTGGAGGATGAGGAGGAGGTAAAGGGGGAGGAGGTGGTAGAGGAGGTGGTAGAGGGTGAGGAGGAGGAGGAGAAGGAGGAGGAGGAGGAGGAGGAGGTAGAGGGGGAGAAGGTGGAGGATGTAGAGGGGGAGGAGGTGGAGGATGAGGAGGATGAGGAGGAAGAAGAGGAGGTAGAGGAAGTGGAGGAGGTGGTAGAGGGGGAGGAGGAGGAGGAGAAGGAGGAGGAGGAGGAGGAGGAGGAGGAGAAGGAAGAGGAGGAAGAAGAGGAAGAGGAAAAGAAGGAGGAAGAGGAGGAAGAGGAAGAGGAAGAGGAAGAGGAGGAGGAGGAGGAAGAGGAAAAGGAGGAGGAAGAGGAAGAGGAAAAGAAGGAGGAAGAGGAGGAAGAGGAAGAGTAAGAGGAGAAGGAGGAGGAGGAGGAAGGGGGTGATGGAGGAAAGAGGAAAAGAAAAAGTAACAGTAAAGGGAAGAAAGAGAGAGAGAGAGAGAGAGAGAGAGAGAGAGAGAGAGAGAGAGAGAGAGAGAGAGAGAGAGAGAGAGAGAGAGAGAGAGAGAGAGAGAAAGAGAGATAGAGAGAGAGAGAGAGAGAGAGAGAGATAGATAGATAGATAGATAGATAGATAGATAGATAGAGAGAGAGAGAGAGAGAGAGAGAGAGAGAGAGTATACAAGTAGATGTCCAACATGTTGACACTCTAGACTGATCCATCAGAATCTGACACGTTGACATCATTTGAAGTTGACATGTTGACACATGTGTGGAAACGGATGTTCACCCTCTGATTTATGAACAGGAACACAAAGGGTGAATAGAACACGCTTATTTGGAAAGCTAGGAAAAAAAAAATATACAAAAAAAATTACATAAACTCTTTCTCAATGATTATGAATGAAGGGATTGCATATACAAGTAGACTGCTTAGGGTTATCAACTAAGGAGAAAAATACGACAGTAACGACGAGGAAATGAATGAAGGGAACGATCAAAGTAAAGAACAAGATGGAAATAATGATACCGAATAAAAAATAAATGAATTATTTAAAATAAACAAATCAAGACATAATTCTCGTTACCTTCGCCTTGCTGATCCCCGATTTGCAAGGTCGACCCGTGCATTTGCAAGACGCAGTGCTTAACCCGTCCCTCTCACCCCCCCCCCCTCTCCCTCTCTCCCTTCTCTACCCCCTCTCCCTCTTCCTTCTCCTGCTCTCCTCCCTCTCCCTTCTCCTCCTCTCCCCCCTATACGCCACCTCCCCTTCTCACTCTCCCCTCTCTACCCCACCTCACCTTCTCTCCCTCTCCCTCTTCTCCTGTCTCCCTCACCCCCCTCCACTGCCCCCCTCTTTCTCTCCCATTCTCCCCCCCCTCTCCCTCCCTCCCGCTGCCCCACTCTCCTTCCTTCTCGCTTCTCCTCCTCTCCCCCTCAACCCCCTCTCTCTCTCCCTTCCCATACTCCTCCCCACCCCCCCAAAAAAAGAGAAAGAGAGAGAGAGAGAGAGAAGGAAAAAATAAGAATGGATATAGCATTGTACCAGCAACCAATGTGGCGTATCAGCTTGTACAATAGAGACAAGAGGGAATTAATAAAAGTTAGTATGTAGCATAAAAGGCGAGTTTATCTTTGGTAAGGCCAGTCACCTTCGGCGGTGCGTGTGTGTGTGATAGACATCCGCCTGGGAAAGGAAGAAGGAAAAAGAGTAGAAAGAATGAAAGAAAAATGGAAAGAAGAGAAGAGAGAAAGACGGATACAAACTAGAAGAAATTCCTCTCCCTTCTTTGATTAGACGCTCATGTGTCCCGACTAATTTTGGAAATGAGGAAGCTACGTGTGAAAAAAGCAGATCGAGAATTCACTCTCTTTCTCTTATTCAAGCCCCAACCCACAAGAGAGAGAGAGAGAGAGAGAGAGAGAGAGAGAGAGAGAGAGAGAGAGAGAGAGAGAGAGAGAGAGAGAGAGAGAGAGAGAGAGAGAGAGAGAGAGA
>NC_061823.1:17312837-17322837 GCF_019202785.1 Penaeus chinensis | reverse complement strand
AACAGGTCGACACGGAGGTTTGAATCGACTCGACAGTGTTAACAAATTGAAACAAGAAGTAATTCCTTTGGCACAATCAACGCCCTCTCCCCCTCCCCCCCCCCTCCACTCTTTCTCCCTCTCCCCCTCTTCGCTCCCTCCACCCTTTCTCTCTCTCCCCTCTTCCCTCCCCCTCCCCCCTGCCCCTTCTCCCTCTCTCCTCTTCCCTCCCCCCCACCCCTTCTCCCTCTCCCCCTCTTCTCTCCTCCCCCTTCTAACTCTCCCCTTCCCCCCTCCACCCTTTCTCCCTCTCCCCCTCTTCCCTCCCCCTCCCCCTCCGCCCCTTCTCCCTCTCTCCTCTTCCCTCCCCCTCCACCCCTTCTCCCTCCCCCTCCACCCCTTCTCCCTCTCCCCCTCTTCTCTCCTCCCCCTTCTAACTCTCCCCTTCCCCCCTCCACCCTTTCTCCCTCTCCCCCTCTTCCCTCCCCCTCCCCCTCCGCCCCTTCTCCCTCTCTCCTCTTCCCTCCCCCTCCACCCCTTCTCCCTCCCCCTCCACCCCTTCTCCCTCTCCCCCTCTTCTCTCCTCCCCCTTCTCCCTCTCCCCTCCCCCCTCCACCCTTTCTCCCTCTCCCCCTCTTCCCTCCCCCTCCACCCCTTCTCCCTCTCTCCTCTTCCCTCCCCCTCCACCCCTTCTCCCTCTCCCCCTCCCCCTCCGCCCCTTCTCCCTCTCTCCTCTTCCCTCCCCCTCCACCCCTTCGCCCTCCCCCTCCACCCCTCCTCCCTCTCCCCCTCTTCTCTCCTCCCCCTTCTCCCCCTCCCCCTCCCCCCCTCTACCCCTTCTCCCTCTCCCCTCCTCCCTCCCCCCCCCTTCCCTCCCCCTCCACCTGATCTCGCTCTCCGTCTTCCCTCCCCCTCCTCCCCTCCGCCCCTTCTCCCTCTACCGCACTTCCCTCCCCAATCCCCCCCTCCTCCATCACTTCTCCCTCTCCCCTCCTCCTACTACCCCCCACCCCCCACCCCTACTCTCGGCCTGTATCCGAACGTACGAGTCATTTTCAGTGCAGCTCTTCCGTCCTTTTGTATGTGCTTCTCACTTTCATTTTCTAAATACAATTATTTTTATTTCATACCTTTTTATAGTTTGATCTATTTGTAAGTGGATGTGAGAGGGGGAGAGGGAGAAAGGAGGGAAGTAGGGAGGAAAAGAAAGAGAGAGGGAGAAAGAGAGACAGACAGACTGACTGACTAACTGGCAGACAGACAGACAGACAGAATGACTGACATAGAGACAGACAGACAGGCTAACTGATTAACAGACAGACAAAGACAAAGATAGAGACACAGAGAAGGGAAGAAAGAACTGTAACATCATATATTAAGCTATTTAGAACCTAATATTTTGAGATTATGTTTCAGAAAGCAGTTACGGTTGTTACATCTTTCACAAAACAAAACAAAAACAAAACAAGAAAATACTTTAGATATCTCTGTTTTCTACGCATTTTCCACAAGCTAAAAATCATTTTAATACCCATTGCTAGCAGGTCGAAAAAAAAAAAAATACATTCATTCATTTATGCTGTTTTTATATGCCCATTATCTCGAAAACCACCAAGTATAACATCAATGTCTTTTCCTTGTTCAAAATCTGTCTATTTATGTTTATTTATTTTTTTTTTTTTTCAACTTCTGACACACTCTCTATGTTATCTATCTTTCTTGCATACTTATGATTTACCTAATAGTCTTTTTGCTTATCGGTAAATCCAAATTATAGTTGTTTGTCAAGAAAATCGATTCACATTTGTTTATCAAGAAAATCAATTTATATTTGTTTATCAAGAAAATCAATTCACATTTGTTTATCAAGAAAATAAATTCATATTTGTTTATCAAGAAAATCAATTCACATTTGTTTATCAAGAAAATCAATTCATATTTGTTTATCAAAAAAATTGATTCACATTTGTTTATTTCATTAATTTATGTCCTTTCCCAAGTCCTCCTCTTTTCGCCTCCACTATTATCAATTTCCCGCTTTTCTCTTTCATTACTTGATTTATTTGCTTATCAAATCAATCAATCAACTTTACATTCCCATTCGTTTCTCTTATCAGGCCATTATCTCTCATCACCATCAATCTCTCTCTTCCGTTTCTCTCTCACTCTCCACCTCCAACACAATCTCTACCGTCCGTTTGCTCCCTCGCAATCGCTCTCCGCCCAAAAAAAAATTCCGTTTCTCCCTCACCCTCCCTTTGCTAATGTCTCCCTTCGTTTTCTCCCTCACTCTCCGCCTCCAACACAATCTCTCCCATTTCTCTTTCTCTCCCACCAACCTTCTCCACCCCTTCATCCCTCACCTTCCCTCCAACATAATCCACCCCACCCATCCATTCCTCCCCCACCCTCCAACACAATTCCCCACCAACCTTTCCCATCGTCCTTCCCACACTCTCATTCTCCCTCCAACACTCTCCAACACCCTCACTCCCTCACGCCCTCACTCCCTCCCTCCAACACCCTCACACCCTCACGCCCTCACTCCCTCCCTCCAACACCCTCACACCCTCACGCCTTCACTCCCTCCCTCCAACACCCTCACACCCTCACGCCCTCACTCCCCCCAACACCCTCACACCCTCACGCCCTCACTCCCTCCCTCCAACACCCTCACTCCCTCACGCCCTCACTCCCTCCCTCCAACACCCTCACACCCTCACGCCCTCACTCCCTCCCTCCAACACCCTCACACCCTCACGCCCTCACTCCCCCCAACACCCTCACACCTCCACCACGAGGCTCTCATATTCTCTCCTATTCGTCACAGAGGCTGGCCGTTCCGAGCCGTTCCGTTCCGTGCGTCCCCGCGTTCCGTCGCGTGGTTACTAAGAGGGAACGGCGTGGCAGTCTCTTGTTTCACTCTCGTTCGCGTAGGACTAACAGCTGCTGTTGGGATGGGGGGAGGGGGGGAGAGGGAGGGGTATTTTTAGGAGGGGGGAGGGGAGGGGTAAGGGCGAGGGGAGGGGTAAGGGGGAGAGGAGGGGAAAGGGGGAGGGTAGGGGGAGAGGGGGAGAGGAGGGGGTAAGGGGGAGGGGAGGGGAGAGGGGGAGAGGAGGGGTAAGGGCAAGGGGAGGGGTAAGGGGGAGGGGAGGGGGGAAGAGGGAGTGGTAATTTTAGGAGGGGGAGGGTAGGGGGAGAGGGAGTGGTAATCTTAGGAGGGGGAGGGTAGGGGGAGAGGGGAGGGTCAGGGGTATTTTTAGGAGGAGGGGGGGATTAGAGGGGAGAGGGGGAGGAAGGAGGGGGTTGAGAGGGGGGCGGAGGTGTGTTTGATTTTTTTTTGTTTTTCTCATTTTCTTTTTTTTTTCTCTCTTTTTCTCAACAATAGATCACCTTAAAAAAAATATATCTTTTATAGATTGCCTTTCCTCTTAATATCTAATTAAATGAATAAATATTGAAATGATAATGAACGTAGATTAGTAAATGAAACGAAACAGTTACCTTTTCCACTCTCTCCCACCCTAAATGATAATAATGGAGATAATAATAATAATAATAATGATAATAATAATGATAATAATGGTAGTAGTAATAGTAGTAATAATGATAATAATAACAATAATGATAATAATAATAATAATAACATAACAACAATAATAATAATAATAATAATAATAATGATAATAATAATAACAATAATAGTAATAATAATAATAATAATAATAATAATGGTAATAATAATGATAACGATGATGATGATAAATATATTCATAATAATAATAGTAATAATGATAATAATAATAATGTTAATAATGGCAATACTACTAATAATAGTAATGATAATAATAATAATGGTTATGACGGTAATAATAATGATAATAATAATGATAATAATAATAATAATGATAATAATAATAATAATAATAATAATAATAATAATGATAATAATAATAATAATAATAACACTAATGATAATAACGATGATAATAAATACATTTTTGTATAATGATACTACCACTATTAACAATAACAATGATAATGATAATAATGGTAATGATAATCATAACAAATAAACAAACAAATAAATAAGCACTGCAAAAGAATCGCCCTTTCCACTTCCCAGAGGCACCAGAAACAGAAACAGTTTGCTGTCATGTCTCCGCTTACGTCGTTGGTCTGCCAGCCGACCCTCGGCCTCGGATTCTCCTTTCTAGAAATAACACTGGAACTAAGGAGAGTTTTCCATATTAGATAGAAAGGTGTTTGTGTTGCCTTTTCTCCTCGTGTTTATTCCCTTTCTCTTTCTCTTTCCGTCTCTCTTTTTTCTTTTTTTTTTCTTTTTGTTTCTTGTTATTTCATTCTTTCTTTTATTCTTTATTATCTTTCTCTTTCTCTTTCCATCTTTCTTTTTCTTCTCTTTCTTCCCTCCCTCTTTCTATCCCGGTTCTAGTAACTGTCTTTCTCCTCCCTATCTCTTTCCTACTCTCCTCTCCCTCTCTCCTTCTCCTCTCCTCCCAACCATCTCTTCCTTTACTTCCTCACTCTCTCTTCCCTCCCACCTTCCCTTCCCCTCCAATTCCCCTCTGTCCTCCCTCCCTCCTCCTCCTCCTACTCCGCCCTCTCTCTTCCTTCCCCTTTCCCCTCCCAACTCTCGCTTCATCCCCTCCCCACTCCTCTTTCTCTCCTCTCTCCCCTCCCTTCCGCCCTTTCCCCCTCCTTCTCTCCCCTCTCCCTCTTCCCTCACCCCCCCCCCCCCCCATCCACCATCCCCAAGGGTCATCCAAGAGCAGGATATTTAAGATGTTGTCATGATTTGCATGTCACCAAGTATGTAGCAATCTCGTGTAGGTGTAGGTGTTTATGTGTATTTTTATGTGTGCGCATGTGTGTGTGTGTGTCGGGGGGGGGGGGGGGGGGGGAGGTTGTGTGTGTGCGTGGGTTCTATGTGTGTGTTTGGGAGGGGTGTATGTGTATGTGTGAGCGTGTGTGTGTGTGTGTGTGTCTGTGTGTGTGTGTGTGTGTGTGTGTGTGTGTGCGTATGTGTGGTCACGGTCGGGTCAAGTATGCGTGTTGGGATTTATCTGTAAATACATGTAACTGTCTATTTCTCCTCCGTGATCGCCGGTTTAGGCTATCAAGGATTATTTCTCTATTTGCTCCGAGGTGGTCTTCGCCCTTATGCATATGGAAGGAAACTTTTCTCACGTTTCCCTGTCTCTGTTCGTGGGTGAGATATGCTTATAGCGTTGAGTGACACACATACGAACATCATAAACATATGCGTGCACAATCACACACACACACATTCATAAACACACACACACACACACACACACACACACACACACACACACACACACACACACACACACACACACACACACACACACACACACACGGACACAAACACAAACACACACACACATACACACACACACACACACACACACACACACACACACGGACAAACACACACACGGACACCCACACACCCACACACGCATATATATATATATATATATATATATATATATATATATATATATATATACATATATACATATATATATCAACACACCCAAACGTTTCTCACTCGCCCCAACACCTCGACAGATAAGCATCGCCTCCAAAACCAAACCACGACTGAACAACGACCCTCCGCGGCCGAAGAACAAGCCACATAACTACAGCACTTAATTATCTCTCTCGGCGGGGGGTCCGGAGGAGAGGCGCCCACTTCTACGCGACGCCCGTAGCCTCGGAGGTCGGCGTGCGGGGGCGTGTGGAGGGAGGGAGGGAGGGAGGGAGGTGCGTGGAGGGAGGGAGGGAATCTGTGTGGAGGGAGGGGTGTGTGTGTGTGTGTGTGTCTGTGTGTAAGTGTGTGTGTATGTGTGTACGGAGGAAGGGTTGTGTGTGTACGTGTGTGTGTGCGTGTGTGTGTGTGTGTGTGTGTGTAAGAAGGAAGGGTTGTGTGTGTGTGTAAATGTGTGTGTGTTGTTGAAAGTTAATATGTAACGAAAAGAAAGAAGGAGTAACACGATATCAAAGAATAAATACGAGAAAAGCCAAAGAAAAGATAAAGATGATGAAAGACAATGAGAAAGATGGAAAGAAAACGAGGGATGTATGATGATAAAAACAAAAACAATAAACAAAAAAATAAAGATATAAAACAAGAAGATACACATCAAGGCAAGCAAGTGTGAGAAAGAAAAAAATTTTTAAAAAGAAAAGAAAGAAAGAAAAAAGAAACGAATACACGCAAAAAAAAAAAAAAAAAAGATAAAAAAGAGAATAAACGACGAAACAAAACAAACTAAAACACAACCAGCATATTAGAAACGATAAGAATCTAACACAAGCAAGCATGAAGCAAGAGAGAAAGAAGGAGCAAGGAAAGAGCGACGTGCATTCTGAAGTCTGAAGGCAGGATTTGGGTCTAATTCTGCCTCCGCCGACGACCTGCCGCTGCTTTGCATTTTACTCAACAATATGTGTGTGTATATGTATGTGTATATATATACATGTGTATATATATAAATACATACATACATACACACATAATATGTATGTATGCATACACACGCACACTCACTCAGTTATTCACTCACTTACTTTCTTACTCAATCACTCACTCACTCACTCACACACACACACACACACACACACACACACACACACACACACACACACACACACACACACATATATATATATATATATATATATATATATATATATATATATATATAAAATCTTTCCCACATCATAATCAGAAGCCAAGATATATTGCGAGCGGTTTTCCCGGGCGACACACACACGCAAAAACTATTAAATGAAAAGACAATTAGCAATAACATGTTCCCTTCGGTCGTTGCAGGTGCGCATGCTTTGCAAAGAATGAGGAGAGAGGAGAGGGGGGAAGGGAGGGGAGAGGGGAAGGGAGAGGGGGGTTGAGGATAGGGGGGAGGGAGGGGAGAGAGGGGAGGGGAGAGGGAGGGAGGGGAGAGAGGGGAAGCGGTAGGGTAGGAGGGGAGAGGAGAAGGGGGGTAGGGAGGGGAAAAAGGGAAGGGGAGAGGATGGGAGGAAGGGGAGAAAGGGAAGGGGAGAGGAGGGAAGAGAGGGGAGAGAGGGGAAGGGATAGGGTAGGAAGGGAGGGGGGGAAGGGAGGTGGGGAAGAGAGGGGAGAGAGGGGAAGGGTGAGGTTTGGGAGGGGAGAGAGGGGAAAGGAGAGAGAAGATAGAAGAGGATACAGGGAGAGAGGATGGGAGAGGGAGAGATGAGAGAGATGAAGGGGAAGAGAAGAGGGGGCGAAAGAACAGAGAAGAGAAGATAGAGGAAGAGAGGAGGGGAGACGAGAAGAGGAGAAAGGAAGGAAGGAGAGAGAGGCCAGGGAATAGGAGAGAGGAGAGAGATGATGATGAATTGGTTAAAAAGATGAGAAAATGACCAAGATTTATTCTTTTAATTTTAATTTTGAGAATGTATAGAAAGCAGAGATATGAAAAAGGTAAAAAAAAAAAAAAAAAAAAAAAAAAAAAAAAAAAAAAAAAAAAAAAAAAAAAAGATAAACTATTCCATTAAATCTAAAATAAGTAAATAGATAAATAGATAAATGAATGAAAGCAAGAACAAGAAACCGGAAAAACTATAAAAAAAACAATCTCAAGTAAGGAAAAGAAAAACAAAACAAAAACATAACGAACACAAAATTAATGCAAAAGAAAAAAAACGAGGAAGAACAATCAAAGTAAAAAACAAAAAAACAAAAACAAAAAATCAACAAAAAAATAATAACAATGATAAAACAAAAAAAAACAAAAACAAGAAGACAAAAAAACAAAACAAAACAGACGGAGTGAGAAGTCGATACAATTGAGGTCAAGAATGGAAGGTTACAAACACGCAAAATGATGTTAAGACGCACCAAGGGAAAAGCAAGAGAAGTTGGTGTGTAACGAATGCAGGTCAAGCGTAGAGGCAAGAAGCAGGTTAAGGTTTTTGCCGAAGGAAGTGGGACGGAAGGAAGAAATAGGAAACACAGCGATAAAAAAGCAATGACGAGAAGGTGAATCCGGAAACGAAGACACAAAAAAAGGAAAAAAAAAAAGATGTATGGTATTGATATCGTATCCTGATTCTTAATCGTCTGTACCTAAGAATAGTTTATGAAAAAAAAGGGAATATATTGTTTATTCTATCTACTGAATAGGAACTTCACCAGAACAAAAACAAGGCAAGAGGTAAGGGATTAGCGTGTAGCAATGGAAACAATATATATCGCTCTGCCTTTGAGATGAAAGAGAGAGAGAGAGAGAGAGAGAGAGAGAGAGAGAGAGAGAGAGGGAGAGAGAGAGGGGGGGGGGGGGAGGGAGAGAGATAGAGAGAGAGAGAGAGAGAGAGAGAGAGAGAGAGAGAGAGAGAGAGAGAGAGAGAGAGAGAGAGAGAGAGAGAGAAAGAGAGAGAGAGAGAGAGAGAGAGAGAGAGAGAGAGAGAGAGAGAGAGAGAGAGAGGAAAAAAAATATATAATCTATGCTGCCACACCCTTAGACCAACCCCTTTAGTCTTTACCATAAGTCATGACCTTATGCTGTATCGTAGCTTGTCATCCGAGCATGTGCACCCTCACCCCCCCTCCCCCATCCCACCCCTTTCCCCTCCCCATGACCCTCCAGGGAACCCCCGGCCTTCCTTCTTACCTACTAACCCTTAAGTTAATCACCCTTTTTTCTGGTTGCACTACGAACGGCACTCACCCTATTCTTAAGCTCTCTGAAGTGGCCCTTGGTGGTTCATTACTGTGAACAATGTACCAAAATCTCTAATTCTTTCCCCTCCTCCCCTCCCCTCTCCCTTCTCCTTCTCCTTCCTCCCCCAACCCCCCATTTCTCAACGAGGCTTTGTAACAATCGTATTCACAAAGAGTGCTTTCATGCCCCCCCCCCACCCCCACCTCCCCTTCATTCCCTCCCAACAAACACAAATACACCCTTCTTTCCTTCCTCTTGTGAAGTATTCTATTTATTTCTCTCTTTCTTTCCTTCTATGCCTTTCTCTGTCTGTTTGTTTGCCTGTCTGTCTGTCTCTCCTTCCACCTCTCTCTCTCTCTCTCTCTCTTTCTTTCTCTCTCTCTCTCTCTCTCTCTCTCTCTCTCTCTCTCTCTCTCTCTCTCTCTCTCTCTCTCTCTCTCTCTTTCTCTCTCTCTCTCCCTCCCTCTCACTCTCTCTCTTCCTCACCCTCTCTTCCTCTTTCCTTCACTCTCTCTCCTTTTCTCTTCCTCTCTCCCATCCAATATATCCAACCCACATCCTCATCCCTTATCCCTTCGCATTTCCCTCCATGAGAGCAAGTTGTTTATAACCCTTCATTTCGTCTATTCGGATCCCTTTCCCTTTTTCTTTTACAGGCTTGGATCCTCCTCCGCCTCCGTTTCCAGACAGTGATCATAACTAGACCTTGAACTTCTTTTGTTATCGGGCCGCAGTCGGGTCCGGAATACTGAGTGTGTGTGTGTGTGTGTGTGTGTGTGTGTGTGTGTGTGTGTGTGTGTGTGTGTGTGTGTGTGTGTGTGTGTGTGTGGAGAGGAATGGGGATTTGTGTGTGTGGAGTGGGTAGGGGGGGGGGGGGTTAGTGTATGTGTTTGGAAATGGGTTTTGCGTGAGTGAGATGGGGGGGGGGGGGTATGTGTGTACATATGTGTAAGTTTTGTGTGTATTTACGCTTGGGTGTAGTGTGTGTGTGTGTGTGTGTGTGTGTGTGTGTGTGTGTGTGTGTGCATTCGTGCGTGTTTGTAAATGTACATACATTCGTTAAAGAAAAGTATATATATATACCCTTTTGGCAATAGATTTTACCATCAAATATCCGGGTTCCAGTTATTTTCACCAAATCCACATCTCATGCACTTACATTAATTCAATGAATGTTTACCATGTTCGTCCACGATTCATTTATTCACCAGACATTCTTTATTAACATGACCTTCATTACTATACTAACATAGGCCTATTCTTAGACT
>NC_061823.1:17303039-17307737 GCF_019202785.1 Penaeus chinensis | reverse complement strand
TACGACCTTTCACGACACCCTGATGGCGAGCTTTCTATAAAGACGACGATTAAGTTTTTTTTTTTTTTTTTTCATTTATTGTAGGGACCGCGGGAGGGATGTCTGTGTGTGTATTGTTTGTGGTGTTGTGTGTGTTTGTTGAGAGGCGACAGTGCTTGTGTGTGCAGTGTGTGTGCGTGTTGTGTGTGTGCGTGTGTGCCTGTGTTGTTGTGTGTGTGTGTGTGTGTGGTGTGTGTCCCCAATGAGAAATAACACTAATTAACGGAGTGAAGAAATGAAACCGGACATACGAAACATCATAAAACAAAAACAAAACACAAAAAGAAAACGAAAATTTCCAACAACCGTAAATCAAGTGCACATGAAAAAAATAAAAAGTCAAAAGCAACAACAGAAAAAAATATATACATATAAGTCTTTGACCGAAGCCTCAAATAAATACAGTCCATTTATCAAGTAGATCTAACGTCGTCAGAAGTTTTAAGAAAATGGGAAACCTTCTTTAATGCACTCGTTAAGAGCAAAGCGAAGGCAAATAAATGGCCTTTGATAACATCTGATTCACTCTCGGTCGATAATGCTGGAATCGATTCAGCTTTTGGGAAATAAAATTCTCCTTTGCGAAGCTGGATCCTGGATAATTTTGGTCTTGTGTTAGTAGGAACATATGTGTGTGTGTGTGTGTGTGTGTGTGTCAGTGTGTGTATATATATAAATATAAACGACCAACCTCTTCCTCTCTCAAAAAATGTATAAAATTAATAGATAAATAAATGAAAAATAAAGAATAAATAAAAAAATACCAATGGAAACTCCAGCATCCAAAAAATCTCTTAAGACATTGCAAAGACCAAGCTGTAACTCTTCTGTTGATCTTGCAAATGATATTAATGCCTCTCCTTGGTTGCATCAACGATGACGCTGATTGTGGGAGAGCGAACTTCGAAATATCAACATTGTTATTATTATTTTCTTTTGATATAAGAAAAGACTTAAATGTTGAGAAAAAAATATATATACAGAATGAAAGAAAAATAAAAGGTTACCTCATATGGTGGAATTTTTTTTTTTTTTTTTTTTTTTTTTACTTGTTATATATAACAAGAAACAGAATATATAGATACAAAAATAAACACGTAAAATGAATGTAGATACATTAGCAAGATATATGCAAATGATGTTGTTGACTTGAAAGACTTCTTCAATGTCCACGTTGTTTTATCATTTTTTATTTAATTTTTCAGGAAAAGGCTTGGACAAATTTTAACAAAAAAACAGAAAGCTAAATTTAAAAATTTTAAGCTAAACTTCTTTTACGTATTATCATGTTGGTATGATATTAATAATAATAAAAATTTAATAAAATATAAATATTAATAATAATGAAATTTATAATTATATTATAATAATAATAATAATGACAATAATAATAAAAAATAAAATAATAATGTTTTTTTAATGATGTTTCTAATTTTTATTTTTTTTTTTTTTTCAACAAGATATTAATAATAATTATAAAAATAATAATAAAAAAATAATAATAATAAAAAATATAATGAAAAAGGCAAATGAATAACAATGTAAAGGGACAATAAGAAAAAGGTAGGAATGGGCCTTTACTAATGATATTAAAAATAATTATGACAATATCAAAAACATAATAAGGGCCCCAAAAATTAAAACCCAATAATAAGGGTGTTAATAAAAAAAATGATAATTACAAAAATAGTACTAAAATAAAAATAAAATATTGAAAATTTATGTAATGATAATAATAAAAATTAAATAATTTTTCTATACTACTATACTACTATACTAATAAAAATTTAATAACAATAATAAAAAATAATAAAAAAATAAAATTTAATAATAATTAAAATTTAAACAATAATAATAAAAATAATTAAAAATAATAATATAATATAATAATAATGAAAATTTATTATAATTAAAATAATCATATATATCAATAACAATAAAAAACCATTAACAATAATCATGTTTAATATTTAATACCATTAATAAATTTAATGATAATAATAGAAAACAATAACAAAAATTTATTTAATAAATCCTTGTTCTTTTGCTTGTTGCTGTTGTTACTATAGTTATCAATATTATCACAAATATATATTTGGTTATCCTTAGAATTATTCTCATTGTCACTATCATTCTAATTACTTATACAGTGTCTTTAAAAGGTATTTTATTTTGTCAATATTGTTTCTTTTATGTTTGATGTTTTCATATTTTTTGCTAATATATATATATATATATATTTTTTTTTTCTTTTTCTTTATCATTATAATTACTGCTGCCAATGATTTTATTATTCTTGTTGTCGTTGTTATTAATATCATTACCATTTTCAAAAATTATCGTTGTAATTACCATTACTGTCATTATCATTATCAGCATTACCCTTGTTACTATTATCCTTTACCAGTATTTGTATTATCATCACACTAATTAGAATCATTGTAATTAACACTATTATTTGCAATCACCATTATTATTTTCCTAACTGTCATTTTTATCATCCACTTATTTTTTTAGTGCAAATAAAATATATAAAGCCACATATTATTTCTCTCACAGTTTATCACAGAGGTTGACAATGTAACCAGACACGATTAATCACTCATAAGGAGATGTCGTCCATTAGAGGCTAGATCCTAAGCCACACACACACGCACAAAACACACACGCACCACACACACACACACACACACACACTCAAGCACACACATACATACACACACACACAGGCACACATACACATACACACACACACACACACACACATACACACACACACACACACACACACACACACACACTCAGGCACACACACACATACACACACACACACACACACACACACACACACACACACACACACACACACACATACACATACTCAGGCTCACACATACATACACACACACACACAGGCACACATATACACACACACACACACACACACACACACACATACACACACACACACACACTCGGGCACACACATACATACACACACACACAGGCACACATACACATACATACACACACACACACACACACACACACACACACACACACACACACACACACACACACAGGCACACATACACATACATACACACACACACACACACACACACACACACACACACACACACACACACACACACACACTCACACACAGGCACACACATACATACACACACACACAGGCATACATACACATACTCACACACACACACACACACACACACACACACACACAGGCACACATACATACACACATAGGCACACACACACACACACAGACGCACGCACACGCATATGTGTGTGTGAGTGTGTGTGTGTGTCTGTGTGTATGTGTGTGTGTGTGTGTGTGTGTGTGTGTGTGTGTACATGTATACATACATACATACATAAACATATTTTCTATTTACATGAACACACGCACATACGCACCTCCATTACTAAGTAACAAAGCGAAGTAGCGACGCCGCGCCTGTCACCCGCCGCCCTCGCCAGCCGTCGGCGCGGACCTGTGTACGAATCTGCCCTAATGTCGACAAATCAGACAAAACATGGGGGTACAAAGCTATCGTGGAGAAAATATCCCGTCTCTAATGAGGCACTTGGGAGATAAGCTGCGGTGATTTTGCCTCGACGCTTGGGCATGGTATACATTGGAGAATCTGTCTGGGAGAAGACATCTTTTTTCCTCCTAATTTCTTCTTTTTTTTCATACTGGAGTTGGGGTCTATGTATCCTTCGTTGCTGGAAGGCGATGGTGAGGTTGGAATACCCTTTTTTCGTCCGTTAATATAGAATTTATATTTCTGTACGTTTGGTAGTCTAAATTTTATTATTATTGTTATTATTTCTTCTGTGGTTGGCATATTTTATTATGATCATCATTATTATTGTTATTAGTATTGTTATTATCTTCTAATTTTAAAGTCGACATCAAACAGCAACAGTGTCGGATGATTTTGTCCCCGTTCGTGTCGTATTTTTACATCTTCGTCCTTCACATTTTAAAACAACGGCCTTTCGAACTGTACACTAATCGCCAACAAAACAATGCCGCGTGTGTGTTCATTCTCGGTCTCTGCTGATGAACAATTATCTCATTTGTTTCCTGTCTATATAGTCCATCTTCGTCTTTCACATTCTAACGCTCCCCGACTCTAAAACTCCACACAAAAATGCGAAAAGAGTGTCGGATGCTTCACTCTCTTGCCAAGGAACAAAAAACACGATTTAATGAGCATCTCCTCTATCATCTACCTACCTTATAGACCTTCACATTCTAACCTTCCCCCGCTCGGTCTACACCAAACAACAGGCAAAAGTGTCGGATGTCTTTTTACGCTTCTGACAAGGGACATAACATCTTCAAGGGACTCCTTTCTTCGTCGCATCTTCTCATCTATATCTCAGTTTTTTGTGTCATAACCTGTCTCTCTCCTCTCTCCCCCTTTCTCTCCCCCCCCTCTCTCTATCTATCTATCGATCTTTAACTCTCTCTCTCTCTCTCTCTCTCTCTCTCTCTCTTTTCTCTTCTCTCTCTCTCTCTCTCTCTCTCTCTCTCCTCTCTCTCTCCAAGTCTCCCAAACTCTACATTAACCCCAAACAAACAGTACCGGATGAGAAAAAAAAAACACTCCCGCGTAAGCC
>NC_061823.1:17295539-17298039 GCF_019202785.1 Penaeus chinensis | reverse complement strand
TTTTTTTCGTAACTTCCCAGGAAAGTTGTCGGGATATCTGAAGTCTCTTCCGATTTCGACACGAGGAATGCACACACACACACACACACACACACACGTACATAACCAGCGGTGTACACACGAGCATACCGACACACACACGTACATGAACAATTGTGAATCCTTAATCACACACTATATACACGTACATTTCTACCGACAAATAAATAAACCTGCCACATTCATTTGCAACTATCAACATGCAGTTAGACACAACTCATACTTCAACAGCACACGCATTTTCCCGGCAGTGAAACCCCCCCTTCCTTCACTCCACACACCTGCTCCCTCGGGCTAGAAAGGACATTAGGAGAACATGCCATGTCTCTTCACTTCCGGTTACGTCCCTGACTCTTCCTGAAATCTCTTTTGGAAATTAATGACGTAGTATAGTTTATTAATCAAAAGATGTAGTATCGTGAATTAAAAGCTAATGCGTGTATAGTGTTTCATCCTCCGCCGCTCCCGTTTTCTGTTCAAGGGATGGAAGAAAATGTGATTACGAGCGTCGAAAGAAAATGGGAAAACAGCCAAACAATCGCTAGTAAATATATTGCATTCCATCCGACCGCATAAAGAAAACACAACGGCCTCCTTCGAAGTTCGTTAATGGACATTTCGAAGCAACGAGACACCTTGATCACTCCAAAAGAATGAAATATTTGACACGCCGTTGATGCTACATTGTTCCGCGCTTCGCTACCCGTTAACGCAGTCCACCCTTCTTTTTTTATTATTTTTTTTTTTTTCTTGTTTTTCATTCGCCATGGAATATAAACAGCACAATAGAACCCTCCCTTCCCCCCTCCCCACCTCCCCCACACACCAGCGTCATGCGTTGCGAATGCGGTCGTACCCGAGCGCGGTTCATCGATCCGGAATCCAGCATCCGGGCACTTCGTCCTTACACGAACGCAGGGACGAGGTGGTGGGGACTGAGGAGCGTTCGTCTAAGTCTTCCGCATTCGTGCATGCTTGGATCGCCGTAAAAGAATGCAAATAAGATGGATTACCTTCGAGGGGGCGGGAAGGGGGGGCGGGTAGAAAGAGAAGGGAGGAGGAGGGAGGAGATGGAAGGGAAGGGAGGAGGAAGGAGGAGAGGGAGGGGAAGGGAGGAGGAGGGAGGAGAGAAAGGGAAAGGGAGGAGAGGGAGGAGAGGGAGGGAAAGGGAGGAAAGGAGGAGGGAGGAGAGGGAGGGGAAGGGAGGAGGAGGGAGGAGAGGAAGGGAAAGGGAGGACAGGAGGGAGGAGAGGGAGGGGAAGGGAGGAGGGGAAAGGATTCTTGATTTTTTTGTAAACGATTTGGCTGTTAATTTCATTACTGAATCAATTTTTACATTGACATTTTATGTGTATTCATATTTTTATTGCAATTACTAATCCCATGTGTAGTACTACCAATGAGAAACCATCACATGCAGAAAATCAAGAAACAGATAAAAAGGACACATTCTCCCCCAAAAAGATGATAATACAAAATAAAATGTAAACAGAGAAAAGAAAAGAAATAAATAAAATCTCAAGTAAATACAGCAGCAGCATCGAGCCCCCAGGCGATTCAAATTCCGTAGAAACAAAAACAATAAAACAAACAAACAAAGAAAAACAGAGAGAGAAAGAGAGAGAGAGAGAGAGAGAGAGAGAGAGAGAGAGAGAGAGAGAGAGAGAGAGAGAGAGAGAGAGAGAGAGAGAGAGAGAGAGAAAGAAAGAGACACACAGACAGACAAACCTACAGATAGACAGAAAGAGAAAAAGAGAACTTGAAACACAAACAAACAAACAAACAGACAAATCAGAAACAAAGCGAAAAAAAGGACACAATAACACAAAAAAGGCACAGACCGAATCGAAATCCTTGTACAGTAGAGAGAGTGTTATCTAAAGCCTTGTATGGGATAAGATAATGATCCTATCTTTGATTTATACAACACGTAGGAACACTGTCTTGAATACGAATCTTCGACATTACGCTCTGTCGGGACGTGGAGAAAGGAGGGAAGATAAAGAGAGAGAAAAAAAAAGTGAAAAGAAAAAAAAAATAGAGAGAGAGAAAAAGTAAGAAAAAAAGTGAGAGAAAAGAAGTAAATAAAGAAGAGAAAAAAAGAGAGAAAAATAGAAAAAAAAGAGAGAGAAAAAAGTAAAACAGAAAAATATAAGGAAAAATAATGATAATTATGATAAAGAAAGGAATAGAGAACAGATAAAGAGAGAAACAAGGAAGAAAAGGGAATTTATTTTAAAAAGAGGTTATGGAAATGGATTTTTTTTGGAGAAAGAAGGAAAGATAAACAGATAAAAATAAAAAAAAAAGGAAATGGATTTTCTACATTTCTCTCGGAATATGAAGAAAGGAGGAAATAGAAAGAGATAAAGATAAAGCTATGAAATATAGCTTTTCTCTCGCGATATCCAGAAAGAAGGAAAATAAAGAGAGAGAGAGAGAGAGAGAGAGAGAGAGAGAG
>NC_061823.1:17288039-17290539 GCF_019202785.1 Penaeus chinensis | reverse complement strand
CGTTGGGAAAGGGGCCTGAGGTTGAGTTGGGGAAGAGACGGGGTTCTCGAATCTGGAGTGTGGGGGGGGGGGGGGGTCGGGTATGAGAGTTAAGGAGCTTAGAAAATGGGATACAAATTCAAAAGGGGAGAGGGAGTTAGATGGGGGGTGGGGAAGGTTAAAAGGATGGGTGTTAGGGGGGATTGAGGTTGGGGAAACTAGACTAGGGAGGAAGAGGGAATGGGGAGCGTGTTGTGGGGTTGTGTAGGGGGTTAAGGGAGGGTATTTGAAGCCTGAGAGAGGGGGAGGGAGAGATAGGATAGGAGGATAGGAAGCTATGAGGAGAGAGGGATAGAAAAGGGAGGTGGGGAAGGACGAGGTAGGGATAAGGTGGGGATTCTGAACCCCACGGAAAGGGATAAAAAGTTGGGGAGCTGGAGGTAGGGGGTAGAAGGGAAGATAATTATTAGGAAGGGGTATGTGAAGCTAAGAGATAGTGAGGTAGAGAAGTAGAGGGGTGGAAATTGGGGAAGAGAAGAGAATGAATGAATGAGAGAAGGGAATGAAATGGGAGAAGGAGAAAGGAATGAAAATGGGAAAAGGGGAAGGAAATGTAGCAAGGGATGAGACATGAGGGAAGGGGATGGGCACTGGGGGAAGGGGGTAGGGGGTAGGGGATAGGTGGGGTTCGAGGAAGGCTGTCAGTCTCAAGCAGAAGCATGGGCGGGGGGGAGGGGGGAGGGGAGGGGGGGGGGAGGTGGATGGGGGGTGTTGCAAGAAGGAAGGCGGAGGTCCTGAGGCATCTGCATATTTGATTTTTCACACATGATATATTCATGTTGCATAAATCTTCTGCCTTTAGGTGCGTGGCATCAGTTTTGCGATGAAATATCTTCTTCGTTTATCTGTTTATTCTTATTCTTCCTCTCTTCTCTCCTGTTTTAGATGACCTGCTTGCTCCGCTGGTCTCTTTTCTTTGTCTTTCTTTTCTCTCTTACTTCTTTCTCTCTCTCGTTTTCTTTTCTTTCTTTCTCTCTTACTTCTCTCTCTCTTTCTCTTATTTTCTCTGTTTCGGTCTCTGTCTCTTTCTCTGTCTCTGTCTGTCTGTCTGTCTGTCTCTCTCTCTCTCTCTCTCTCTATCTCTCTTTCTCTCTGTCTTTGTCTCAATCTCCATCTATCAGAATATCTATCTATCTATATACCTATTATCTATCTATCAATCTACTTATCTATCTATCTATCTATCTATCTATCTATCTATCTATTGTTCTTTCTTACCTTTTCCAAATCTCGACGAATATTCTTATCTCTCCTCTGCTTCCCTGCTGATAATTATCCTTTTCTCTCTGCCTTTCTTTCGCTTCCCAAGATGATACCTTTCGTGCATACCCAATGCCTCAAGAATACGAAAGCCGGGACGCAATTTTCACCCCTTTGGCCACGAGGACATAGGTCTCAGAGTCCCATACCGCACGCGACAGCTCCACATTAAGCTTTTAAAAGATCAGAGACAAAATCTCCTCCGTCGTTCTGATCGATGATTGGTCGGCGGCGTGTGACCTTTGGACCAATCAGGGAAGGCGTGAGGCAGGCATTTCCCGTAGGTGTGTAATTGAAAAATGGATATGAGATTTGGGTCACATATATTTTATATTTTCGTGACTGTGCCATAAGAGTGTTGCAACACTTCCTTTCTCTGATAATTTCGCCCTTGTGTGACATATTGCGAGAGAAAGACGCTTGTGTGTTGTCTGCCCGTGTGGATATGTGTCGCCGTACCCGGATCTTTAGTTGTTCAAATTGATTTATCTCTCTCTTTTCTTATTCAGTTTCTCTCTCTCTCTCTCTCTCTCTCTCTCTCTCTCTCTCTCTTACTTTGCTCCTCTTTCTTTGTTTACTTAATTGTATCACTGTTTCTCTCTGTTTGTCTGTGTGTTTGTCTCTTTCTTTCTTTCTTTCTTACTTTTTTTTTTCTCTCCCCCCCCCCCCCCCTCGCTCTCTTTCTCAATATGTTGATATGTAGATAGATATACAGACAGATAGACAGATAAACAGATAGATGGACGAATAGATAGAGAAATCTAGATATGAATATAGAAATAATTGTGTATGTATCTATATACACATAAATACCCACATATTTGGGATGGGTGCATATTCCTCCATCTGTGTATCAATCTACATCTACATACACGCGATCATGTATATACCTAAACTTCCCCATCCTATAACTATCCTAATGCCACCCTATCCCTATCCTACCATCCTATTCCCTTATTCACGTGTTTAAATCCTCCTTTCAGAGTTCCTTCCACGGAAATCTTCTTTCGCGTCAACAGGCTTCCCGCGGCCGACGGTGAGCCTCTCCCGCGGTCAGCATACTAAAGGAATGTAATAATAGCAGAAATTTCTCGTTAAAAGCCCTAAGCTTGAAGGGAAAATGCAGTTAAGAAACAGAAATACTCAATTAACTCCTGAGATACATCTTTGAATACTAAGGAGAGGTTGGTTTGTCTTGATC
>NC_061823.1:17236974-17239474 GCF_019202785.1 Penaeus chinensis | reverse complement strand
AAAAAAAGCTTCAAGACAAGAGCGTGAGATGCCCCTTTGTCTCGCCCGGCCGGGTCAGAGGTCACGGCAGGTCGGAAAGGGGTCAACGGATGGACGGAGGTCATTAAATGCTCGCCAGATGTATTGGGGGGGAAAAGGCCTGGAATTCCTTGCACGTGAATCGAAGTCCCTGTTAAGCCTTGCTCCGGCTTGACAAGAGAGATTCACTGGATTGTATCCCTTGATTTATGGCTTGGCTGCGCGTTATGTTACGTTTTTTTTTTCGTTTTTTTTTGGAGTATTCTCTTTTGATGTCTAGTTTCTTTGTGTATTAGAGGTCTTCCTGTATGTTTTTTTGAATGTTTAATGGATTATTTAATTGAATATTATTATTATCATGGATTTTTTTTTCTTTTTTTCTTTTTTATTTTTATATTTTTTTTTATCTTTATCATTATTATTATTATTTTTTTTTAAAGTTCTGTTTGATTAGCGTTTTTGGGAAGGGTGGAAGTTCGAAACTTTCTCTCTCTCTCTCTCTCTCTCTCTCTCTCTCTCTCTCTCTCTCTCTCTTTCTCTCTCTCTTTCTCTCTCTCTGTCTGTCTGTCTCTGTCTCTGTCTCTGTCTGTCTGTCTCTCTCTGTCTCCCTCTCTTTCTCTCTCTCTGTCTCTGTCTCTCTTTCTGTCTGTCTCTCTCTCTCTCTCTCTCTCTCTCTCTCTCTCTCTCTCTCTCTCTCTCTCTCTCTCTCTCTCTCTCTTTCTATCTTTTTTTTTCCTCTCTCTCTCTATCTAACCTAATTCTACCCAAAGCGACTCCACTCCAATCCACCCAACTCCACCCGACACCAACTCTATCAAACTCCACTCCACCAAACTTCACTCCACTCAACTCCGCTCCACCAAGCTACACTCCACTCTAGTCCATCCACCACTCACCCACCTCCACTCTACCCAACCCTAACCCACCCCACCCCCTCACTTTACATAAGCCCCCCGCCCCACCCACCCTCCACCCCTCTGCCTCGTGCTTTGACGTAAACAAACATCGAGCGACAGCCACGTGTTGGGTCCTTCCTGCTCATTGAAACCCTCCCTCTGCGATAAGCGACTCATTATGATAATTGTGTGTTGGGGGGAGTGATGGAGATGAATGGAGATGGGGGTGGGAGCGACTGAGAGGATGGAGAAGAAGGATTATTGATGTAAAGGGAGAGATAGAGCGAAGTATCTAGCAAATGTATACATTATTAACCGGACAAACACACATACGTCTGTGTGTGAGTGTACATTTATACCTATATCTATCTATCTATCTATCTATTTAATATCTATCTATCTATCGATCTATTTATCTATCTCTCTTTATGTGTGTGTGTGTGTATATATATATATGAATATATATATATATATATATATATATATATATATATATATATATATGTGTGTGTGTGTGTGTGTGTGTGTGTGTGTGTGTGTGTGTGTGTGTTTTTGTATGTGTGTATGCACGTGTATGTGTGTGTATGCACGTGTATGTGTGTGTGCGTGCGTACGTGTGTGTGTTCAATACACTCGTATTACATTACTAGTGGATTTGTTCTAATCAAACTATTCCTTTTAAGGAGTTTCCATGAGATATAGTTATTATTATCATTTTCATTCCTTCTCTATTTTCTATGACATCGACTCGCGAGTTCAAATATTAGAATTTCTGTTCCTCTGTGACATTCTGATCACTAGTTCGAACGCTTTCAATTACAGTGAGCAGAAGTTGTTCTTGAGCTTTCTTTGCTATTTTTAAAACCTTTTTATCGTGTTTTGCTTTCTCCTTTTTTTCTTTTCTTTTCTAATATTTTTTTCATTTCGATTTGTCTTTGTACTTTTTTTGGCCTTTTTTCTGTTGCTATTATTGTTACTATCTCTCTGTTTCATTCTTTGTTTTTTTAACTTTTTTTATTATCTCTCTCTACATTTGTCTACTTGCTTGTCTGTCTGCCTGCCTGCCTCTCTCGCTCTCTCTCTCTCTCTCTCTCTCTCTCTCTCTCTCTCTCTCTCTCTCTCTCTCTCTTCCTCCTTCCTCCCCTCTCCTTCTCTCCTCTCTCTCTCTCTCTCTCTCTCTCTCTCTCTCTCTCTCTCTCTCTCTCTCTCTCTCTCTCTCTCTCTCTCTCTCTCTCTCTCTCTCTCTCTTCCTCTTTCTCTCTCTGTACATTCCTGTATTACTTCAAAATACCCTTCTGTGCAACAAACCGAGATCTCCGCGGATTACTACTCTGTTAGCATTGAAATCTCCGGATCATTTCTAATCTATACTTCGTCTGACGTATTTAATCTTAAAAATACATTTGTCTTTCTTTTTCATTATTTTGGGGTTTGATTCTCTCTTACTTTCCACTCATTGATTATTCAGTTCTCTCAGTTATTTTTATTAGAATTTTATTTTTATTTTGACGAATCAAGTCCTTGATTCTCTCAGGAGTAACTTAATTATTTCTAATTATCGTAACACTATTAATTATCATCAGCGA
>NC_061823.1:17231482-17236874 GCF_019202785.1 Penaeus chinensis | reverse complement strand
GATGAAGAAGATGATGAAGATGATGATGATGATGATGATGAAGATGAAAAAAATAGAAGAAGAAGAAGATGAAGAAGATGATGAAGATGATGATGATGATGATGATGAAGATGAAGAAGAAGAAGAAGAAGAAGAAGAAGATGAAGAAGAGAGAGAGAGAGAGAGAGAGAGGGGGAGGGGGAAAAGAGAGAGAGAGAGAGGGGAGGGGGAGGGGGAAAAAGAGAGAGAGAGAGAGAGAGGAAGAGAGAGAGAGAGATAATGTGTATGTGTGTGAATGTGTGTGTGTATGTGTGTGTGTGCGTCAGTGTGTGTTTGTACATGTATGTGTGTGTGCGCATGGAAGAAAAAATCTCGCTATCTCTACACATCTCGGAAAGCAAAAAGAAAACAATACAGAGATATGGAGATTCAAAATTACCTCCATGCCTAACAGCCGAGGTATTTAACTCTGGCATTTCTTATGCCCATTAAGAGGCATCTTAACCCCCCCCCCCCCCCCCGTCTCCTTGGTTTGTCCCTCCTACCATTAAGAAGAGAAAAAGGAAGAGAGAGAAAGAGAGAAAGATAGACAGAGACAGACAGAGAGAGAGAGACAGAGACAGACAGAGAGAGAACGAGAGAACGAAAGAAGAAAAAGAAGAATAAGAAGAAAATGATAAACAACAAAACAACAAAAAGAAGAAAAAAAACGAAAAACGAAACAAAAAATCGTATTGTTTCTAAGATGAATAATGGCATTCTCTCGATTCGTTACTGCTTTCAGAGCAACCTTTGAAGAATAATGAAGCTTGAACGATGAATAAACATGAATGGTAGTTCGCTCTCCTTCCCCTCCTTCCCCCCTTCCCCCACTCCCCCACTCCCCCTCCCCCACTTCCTCTTTATCCTCTCCCCATCATCTCCTTTTTCGTTCCTCTATCTCTTCTTCTCCCTCTCTCTCTTCTCCCATCGCCCCTTCCTCTATCTCTTCTACTTCTCTCCTTTCCCTTCTCCCTTCCATCCTTTTCCTCCTCCTTTCTTCCTTCCATCCTATTTTCCTCTCCCCCTTCCTCCTGTATCTTATCACCATTTGCCCTTCTCTTCCTCTCCTCCTCCTCCTCTTCCCCATCAAAGTTTACCATTTCCTTCCCCTTCCTCGTTCCTTTTTCTCCTCTTCCCCATTCTCTTCCTCTCCTTCTTCCTCACACTCCTTTCCCCTTTTTTCCCTCCCCCTACCCCCTCTCCCCTTTTCCACTTCTCACCCCTTCCCCTCTCCCTCCCCCTTTCTTCCCCACGCCCCTTCCCCCCTCTCACCCGTTTCTCTCCCTCTCCCCTCTTCCTTCCTTCTTTCTTCCTCCTCTCCCCCTTTCCTCTCTCTCCCCTCCTCCTCCTTTCACCCCCTCCCCTCGTCTTCCCCACTCTCTTCCTCCCCCCTCCCCCTCCCCCCGTCTTCCCCCACATCTATTCCTCCCTCTCCTCTTCCCCATCACTGCCCCCCCCCCCCCCCCCCTTTCCCTCCCTCTTCCCCTTACCCCTTTACATTTAAGATAATCGCTCACACTCTCCTTCCTAATTACCATAAATATATATCTTACCTAACCCGTAATTAAAAAAAAGAACTTAATTGATTTATCGAAGGCGTTTTCGAAGTTCTATAATTGGTGATTTGTTGGAGGAAGTTACAGCGTTGGAGATGTTGAAGGTTGCGGAAGGAAATATAAATAAAGGAGAATAAAGAGGGAAGAGAGGAAGAGGGAGAAGAGGGGGGGGGGGTGAGGGGAAGGTGGAGAAGGAGGAGGAGGAGATTTGGGAGGAAGCGAAGGCGGAGGAGGAGGAGGAAGAAGAATAGGAGGAGCAGGCAAAGGAGGAGAATTATGAGGTGTAGGAGAAGGTGGAGAGAGAGGAAGAGAAGATGGAAGAGGAGGAGGAGAAAATGGAGAAGGTGGAGAAAGAGGAGTAGAAGATGGAGGAGGAGGAGGAATTGGAGAAGGTGGAGAAGAAGAACGAAGAAGAGGAAGAGGAGAAGGTGAAGAAAAACGGATGAGGACAGAGTGGGAGAAAAAAAGAGGGAAAAGAAGAGGAAGAGGAAGAGGAGGAAAAAGAGTAAGCAAAGTAGAATAGGAACAGGAGGGTGAGGAAAAGGAAAGCTGATAACGTAGAGAAAAAGAAAATAAGGGAGAAGAAAGGGAGAAAGATGAATTGGAGAAAATTAAACAATTAAATAGAAATTGATTAACGAATAACAAACAGACAAACAAACAAAACCAAAAACAGACACAAAACCTTACAGATAAAAGAAAAGACAAAAAAGAAAAAGAAAAAGAAAGGTAGAAAAAAAAAAAAATCTTTATAATTTTTTTCTTTCCTTTTTTTCTTTCGGAGCATTTGCCACCTGACATATGACACCTGGCACATGGCACTGCCTCTTAGGGGGAAGCTCTTTGACACTTTGACACCTTGGTAGGAATGGATTGGCACCTAGTTTTTTTTCATTCTTTTTTTTATTTGCTTTGTTTTTATTCTATTTTTTTCTATTTTTCGTTTTGTTGATTTCTTTCTAGTTATGACATTTTTTTTTTTTTTTTTCTACGGGAGAGAAATAAGGGAAATATACTTTAAAAATATAAAGTTTATAAAGTTAAAGACATCAAATAAAACAAACAAATCCATAAAGAAACCACTAAACCATGAAAATATCTTCATCTTAAACCCTTAACGACACACGAGTTATCAGCTGCCTTATCCCCGAGAAGGAAGACAAATGGCTACATGAGTTACCCCTGCTGAGCGCGCTAATGTCCCACAGAAAACGGGGCGTGGGGCAAGAATATTTTCTTCTTTTAGTTTCAAAATATTTATCGAATTATCTTCATAGACAGTCTTATTTTTGTAGTAGAGGTACACCTAATTACTATGAATATTTTAAAGGACGTGGAGTAATTAGTTAGAATAGATAAAGGTCATTTTTGGCTTTATTTGAGTAATGAACAGTAGCTAAACAGAAGCTAGTAAATAGCGATTAGACACGACATGCACAAATGGCGGTGTGTTCGTAGGCTGAGTAAAATGCGTGACCGGAATTTTTATGGCGGGAAAAAAAAAAAAAACATGATGGTATTTACCAAGAAGCTTTGATGATATTAGTTTTTTTTGTCTTTTTTTATTTTTTTATTTAGAAGTTTAATGGGGTATAGTGTGAATGGTAAGGAGGGAGGGATGATAGTGATAAGGATATATCCGTTGTATTTATTCCATTAATATTGATAATTGTAGTACTATCATCAGCATAACAACAACAAAAACATTGTTAATCAGTTATATAGCCACTAAGAATAATAAAATCAATGCCAAGAAATTAAATAATAACTAAGATTAAAAAAAAAAAAAAAAGAACCATCTAACATTTTCCCGCCAAAACCCAGACGTTTTTCCGCCGTCTCCCGAAAATATAACAAAGACCGAATTCATCTTTTCTGGCTGACAGGACATGACATATGAACTCCTACTGTTCCTATATTTATTATTTTTTTCTTCTTTATCTCCCCTTTCCTTTTCTTTTTCTTAAAGAATCACTTGACATCACAATGAATATGTTGTGACTTCTGTCCATATTCGAACAGACGTCCTGTCGCATGTTATCTGTATCGCTAGTCATCGCCTCAGATAACTTGTGTTTTATACAGGGACATGCACAAGGGGGGGGGGAGGGGGGAGGGCGTTGCTACTTGCTTCCATGTCAAAAGATCTTTTTTTTTTGTCAAAATCAGGGAAAATAGAATTTTTTTCCAGGTTACTCGCAAATGAAAGTCTGTGCATGTTACTTTTTCATGGTGTGTGTAGATAGATAGATAACAGACACACACACATAATGTGGAAATGACAGCTAGTAATTTTCTTTAAAGGTGATTCCGATAATGATAATGATTGCAGATGATAACCTATATTTCTATGTTTTATCCTATTCTTAAGGCTGAACATAGGTTACAAGATGGTTTATAAGGAAGAAGAGGAGAAGGTAAATAATATATATACATATATATATAATGTATATATATATATATATATATATATATATATATATATATATATACATATATATATATATATATATATATATATATATATGTATATATATATATATATATATATATATATATATATATATATATATATGTATATATATATATATATATATATATATATATATATATGTATACATACATGTATATATATATATATATATATATATATATATATATATATATATATATATATATATATATATATATATATATATATTTACATATGTATGTGTGTGTGTGCGTGCGCGCGTGCATTTTGCATGTACGCATATATACCTTACACAAAAAGAGACAAAGAAAGAGTGCGAAACATGAGAACGAAAAGGCATGATACAGAAAGACAGAAAGAGAGAAAAGATGCCTTTTTACGTCTTCGAAATAAGAAACAAAATCACAATGATCTGAGTTGTAATGAGTTTGACAAGAGGTTTTTGAACGCGATAATGTCGATGTTTTTCCGGCGTAATAACACACCGCGAGGGCTATAATTTCCTCTCTCTTCTTCCTCTCTTTGATGAAGGAAGAGAGAAAGAAAGAAGGAGAAGAAAAGAAGAAGAAGGAAGAACATAAAGAAGAAGACGAAGAAGAAAGATGAAAAGAAGAAGACGAAGAAGAAAGAAGAAAAGAAGAAGACGAAGAAGAAAGAAGAAAAGAAGAAGACGAAGAAGAAAGAAGAAAAGAAGAAGAAAAAGAAGAAAGAAGAAAAGAAGAAGAAGAAAGAAGAAAAGAAGAAGACGAAGAAGAAAGAAGAAAAGAAGAAGACGAAGAAGAAAGAAGAAAAGAAGAAGACGAAGAAGAAAGAAGGAAAGAAGAAGACGGAGGAAGAAGAAGAAGAAAATAAATGTTTGTATAATTTTCGAAAAGCGATTCTGCGCCTTTATAGAAACGAAATATGCGATGGTTTGTACCCAGTTAATGCCCATCTACAGAGCCAATTACGTTATAAATGTTTCCATAAATTTGCTTCCACGAAAATAAAGGAGGCAGTAGAGGGAGGGGGGGGGGGCATGCCCCGTAACCCCTACCCACTATCCTCTACCCCTTCTCATCGGTAGTTGTTAACTATTTATCTATTTATCTATTTATATGATATGGTTATTATTATTCAAACATTATTATTATCTTTATTATTATTGTTATTATTATTATTATTAGTCTTATTACTATCATCATTATTCTTATTACTATTACCATCATTATTATTTTTATTGTTGTTGTAGTTATTACAACAACAACAATATGCGGTCTGGACATAGAGGCCATAATGTCGTATTTTTATTACAGCGTCCGGAAATGTCATATATATCAATTTTGAGCTTTTAAAACAAGCG
>NC_061823.1:17223982-17226482 GCF_019202785.1 Penaeus chinensis | reverse complement strand
GAGGAGGGGGAGAAGGAGGAGGAAGGAGGGAGGGTATGGAGGGAGTAGGAGGAGGAAGAAGGAGGAGGAAGGAGCAGGTGGGTGAGGAGTGAGGGTATGGGAGGTGGAGGAGGAGGAGGAGGAGGAGGAGGAAGGAGGGAAAGGGACGGTATGCGGGAGGGAGGGGGAAAGTTAGGGGGGGGTGTGGGAATTGGGAATAGAGAAGAGAATCAGGGAAGAGAGAGATAAAGAGAGATACAGAGAGAGAAAGAGAGAGATAAAGAGAGAGAAAGAGAAAGAGAAAGAGAGAGAAAGAGAGAGAGAGAGAGAGAGAGAGAGAGAGCGAGAGATAGATAGATAGACAGATATACAGATACAGAAAGAGTAGAAAAGAAGGATAAAAAGACTCTCCCTCTCTCTATCTCTACCTTTCCTCCTCTTCTCTCCATCCTTAACCCCCCCTCCATCCTCACCCCCCCCCCACATCTATCTCCCTCTCCCACGTACAAGAAAATGACTCAAAATATTCGGTTATCAATATTCAATTATTATTCAATCGTCAGCGACATTCCGCTACAGGATTATGATCCCCAGAGGAGTTAGCGGAATTCTGCTAACTTTTAACCCCAACGCCTGCTGTGTGAAAGGTTATGCTTCTATATATAACCTCATGTTTTTTTTTTTTTTTTTTTTTTTTGTTATTACTTTTTTAATTTATTTTATTTTACGTCTGCTTCTTGTTGATTGTTTTGCCCATTTTCCTTTTTTTTTTATTGTTTTGTCTCCTCCGCCTTTCCTATTTTTATCCTTCTCTCTCTCCCTCCTTTCTTCCTCCTTTCTTATCCCTCGTTTGCTCTCGTCCATTAAATAAATATTAATTTAAGTTCCAGTAGCTAAAATACTTCATTAATTAACTTAAAAATACTTATTTATACTAAAGACTCTCATACCAACAGCCAGCACACTTTTATTATCTAACAAAAAACTTTTCTTTATACACATAAGACAAAACAAATAGGCAAAACAATTCAATAATTACACTAAATACCTTTTTTATATAAACAGTAATTTTTCATCCAAATGCTTAATACAATTTATTCGTTTAACAAAGTACTTTTCCTTATGTATACATGATACTTTTATACCAATAACAAAAACAAACAAACAAACAAAATAGATCAAGCAAATTTTCTTTACTTATACACGATCTTTTTATATATTAATTTAACAAAGTGCTTCTCAATATACATATACCCCAGCTTTTTATTCCAGTAGCTAAAAAGATTATGAATTTAACAAAGTACTTATTTATACACACACACACACATTAGACTTTTGTACCAGTAGCCAAAGGGTTGAATCGAACGCCCCGCCCCCCTTGCCCGCCACAGCCCGCCCCAGACCCCAAGCCCCGCCCACTGTCGAAAGCCATCACTATGCGAACAAAGGATGACAAGGGGGTGTTCGAGGACGCGAAAATTCACTTTAATAACGACGAAATTCATTGGAGAGAGCGATTCAAGAGGGGGGGATGAGGGGGAGGGGGAGGGAGGGAGGGAGGGAAGGAAGGGGGAGGGAGGGAGGGGGAGGGAGGGAGGGAGGGAAGGGGGAGGGAAGGAGGGAAGGAGGGGGGAGGGAGGGTGAGGGAGGGAGGGTGAGGGAGGGAGGGAGAGGGAAGGGGAGGGAGCAAAGGACGGGAAGGACGGGGGGGATAAGGGAGAGGGGGTGAGGGAAAGGGGCATAAGAGAGAAAAGCGGGGGTAGGGGAGTGGGAAGGGGGGTAAGGGAGATGGAGTGGAGGGCGGGAGGAGAGGTAGGGGGGGGGGGTCGTGCCTCGGGTGCAAATATTTCACGAGTCAATAATGATAATATGAACTCGGAAGGGAGGGAGAGGGAGTGGAGTAGAGGGGAAGGGGAGAAGGGAGGAGGAAGGGAGTGGGAGATAAAGTGGGAGAAAGGGAGAAGGGGGGGAGGTGAGGTAAGAAATAGGAAGTGGGGTAAAGGGATGAGAAGGGGAGAAAGAAGAGAAAGGAAAAAAGGAAGTGGCACAGAAGAAGACTAAGAAGGAGAGACAGGGAGACAGAGAGACAGACAGAAGGGAGGACAGAGAGACAGACAGAAACAGGGAGAGAAAAAAAAAATGAAAATAAAGGAACGCTTCTCATGGAAAAAAGACAATTGTTTTTTGGTTTAATTCGTATTTGCAAGACAAGGAAGGAATGAGATTGAAAAAGACGGTAAAAAGGAAGAAAAAGTTACGTAGAGGAAGGAGACGGAAGAGGAGAAGGGGGGAAAAAAGAAGAGGAAGAGGAATATGAGGAGGAGGAGGAGGAGGAGGAGGAGGAGGAGGAGGAGGAGGAGGAGGAGGGATAGGAATATGAGGAAGAGGAGGAAGAGAAGGAGGAGGAAGGATAAAAAGAAAAAGAAAAAAAAGAAGAAGAAGACGAAAGAAAAAGGGAAAGAAGAAATAGGAAGACGAGAAAAAAAAGAATAAAAGTAACAGATTCACCCTCGCCTGATTC
>NC_061823.1:17206482-17213982 GCF_019202785.1 Penaeus chinensis | reverse complement strand
CTCTCTCTCTCTCTCTCTCTCTCTCTCTCTCTCTCTCTCTCTCTCTCTCTCTCTCTCTCTCTCTCTCTCTTTCTCTCTCTCTCTCTCTCTCTCTCTCTCTCTCTCTCTCTCTCTCTCTCTCTCTCTCTCTCTCTCTCTCTCTCTCTCTCTCGTTCTCTCTCTCGCTCTCTCTCTCTCTGTCTCTGTGTCTGTCTCTGTGTCTGTCTCTGTGTCTGTCTCTGTCTCTGTCTCTCTCTCTCTTTCCCATCAGATCGCTATCCACACCTCTCTTTTACCCCAACTTTCTTTCATCCTCCTTTATTCATTATCTCTGTCCGGTTGTATCTTATTCCCTTCCCTCTCTATCTTCTATCCCTTTCTCTTTGACTCTCTCTCCTGGAACGTTACATTAAGGATCTCCCTTTTCTGTTTCTCTTCTGTCTCCTCCTCCTCCTCTTCTTCCCCATTCTCCTTATCACCCTTACCTCCCTCCTTCTCCCCCTCTTTCATTTCGTCTTTTCCCCTTCCCCCATTTTCCATCTACGCCTCCTCTTCGTCCTTCTCCTTCTCCTCCTCCTTCCCCCCATCTTCCCCTTCCCCTCTTCCTCCTCCTCCTTCCCCCCATCTTCCCCTCCCCCCCCTCTCTTCCTCCTCCTCCTTCCCCACCTCCTTTCCCCTTCCTCCCTCTTCCTCCTCCTCCTTCCCCCCCTCCTCCTCCTTCCCCCACCTCCTCCTCCTCCTCCTTCCCCCACCTCCTCCTCCTCCTCCTCCTCCCGCTAATTGAGGTCTCCTGATAACAAAGTGCGTCTCACCACTGCCGGTTTGCCGAGCCCTCTTGCAACAGCCTCCCTCTTGCATTGCAACGCGCGGCTCAATAAAGTACCACGCCTCTAATATATGGGAGAGAGAGAGGGTTAGAGACCCTAGTAAAGCACACAAGTTGTAATCAAGGCAAGGCTCTTGTGATACGAACACTGGACGAGGGACCAGCGGCTAAAAGAGATAGGGTTTTGTGTTAAAAAAAGGGGTGTGTGTGTTGGGGGGGAAGGGGGGGATAGTGTTTTTTTTAACTTATTTTTTTGTTTCTGTTTTTTTGGTTTTCTTGTGGGAATGTTTTTACGTTGTTTCATATGTTAGATGTGTATGTACACTCATTCACACGCTGAAATACACGAAGAAACAGAGACAGACACATAGACAGACAGAAACATACACACACACATACACATACAGGTACACACTCGCAAATACTTACACACATACACAGACACATATGAACACACAAACATACATAAACACACACACACACACACACACACACACACACACACACACACACACACACACACACCTGTGCAAACCAGAATACATACACACATTCGTAAACCAACATGCACACGTACATACAAGTCCGCCCACACATATATACAAACGCAGCAGATTAGCATAATACACTGTAATTCTTTTCAATAAAATTACACACTCGAAGCATCTTTCGAATTATCAGCGATCGGTTAATGAATCTTTCTAATTATGAAATATCATTATCTTCACTTCCAAACCGATACCCGCAATTTCGTCCAATTAATAAAAACATAATTGGCATTCCGGATTTCTGAGACACGCGGTTGAAATCGGAAACTAATTTTTATTTCGTTTTATATCACTGATTTCCTCCCCCCCCCTTCGGAAAATCGGTAATTTGAAATCACGTGGAGGGTGTTCGAATCTGGGTTCGCGTTTCGAATGGAATCGAACGCCGCGAAGTTGTCTTTGAAAAAAGGTGGGGGGAGGGAGATAAAAGGGAAGGTAGAAAGGGAAAAGGAAGAGGAGGAAGAGGAGGGAAAGGGAGAGAGAGAGAGAGAGAGAGAGAGAGAGAGAGAGAGAGAGAGAGAGAGAGAGAGAGAGAGAGAGAGAGAGAGAGAGAGAGAGAGACGAATATACTAGCTTCTTCGTTTCTCAACTCTCTTTTTTTCTATCTATTTCTCTCTCTCTCTCTCTCTCTCTCTCTCTCTCTCTCTCTCTCTCTCTCTCTCTCTCTCTCTCTCCTCCTCCTCCTCCTCCTCCTCCTCCTCCTTCTCCTCCTCTTCCTCCTCCTCCTCTTCCTCCTCCTCCTCCTCCTCCTCTCTCTCTCCCTCCTCCTCCTCCTCCTCCTCCTCCTCCTCCTCTCCCTCTCCCTACAATTCGCATTCTCTCTCTATCTCCCATCCACTACCTTCTTCCTTTCTTCCCTCCCTTCCTTCTCTCTCTTCCTCTTCCCTCTCCTCCCCCTCTCCATGCCTCCTCACAGCCAAGAGGCAAAAAGGAATCACACACAATCTCCGCTCTCCGTCTCCCAAATCTCTGTGATCACGAAGAAGTGTATATACAATATCGATAAAAAAGAACAAGTGATAATGAAAATGATGAAAATAGAAAGAGAAGTTATTGCTCAAAATAAACAGTCAGGCCAAAGATGAAGATAAAAACGCCGATAAAGATTGGAAGAAAGGGAGATATAATGATTAGGCTTGACGGAGCAGAAGCACTCCTGTTAAAATGGAAGGGAGGGGGGGGGGGGTAGGAGGGGAGGAGGGGCAGGGAAGGAGGGAAGAAGGCACGGGAGAAAGGAAGGGAGGAATAGGAGAAGGGAAGAAGGGAGTGGAGAGAGGGTGGGAGGAATGGGAGAGGTGAGAAAAGGAGGGAAGGAGGGGAGAGAAGGAGGGAAGGAGGGGAGAGAAGGAGGGAAGGAGGGGGGAACGGGAGAAGGGAGAACAAGATGGAGAATGGGGAAGAGGAGGGGACAGAAAAGGAACAAAGAAGAGTCTTATAAAAACAGAGGGAAGAGGGAGGGGGGGATAAACAAGAAATGGGCAAATAGACAAAAGAAACTCATTGCAGATAAATATATATATTAGTAGTGTGGAGGAAGAGAATGAGGAGAAGAAGGAAAAGAAAACTAAAATCAATATGAACCAGGAGAAAGGGAAGAGAAGCAGAGAAGAGAAAAGAAAAGACGAAAGAAATAAAGTAGAAAAAGACAACAAACAATAAAGAATAAGACCAGGATAGAAAACAGTAAATAAAAAGAAAAGGAGGAGGAAGGAGAATAACAGGGTAGGAAGACGAAGAAGAAGGAAGATAGGAAAGGAATAAGAAGAAAATAAACGAGAAAAAAAAAATACTAGAAGAAGAGTAATAATTAAAAGATGAAGAAAAAGAAGAGGTAGAAGGAAAAACGGAATAAGAATAGGAATAAGATATAATACAAGTAAAAAGAATTATTGAGAGAGAGAAAAAAAAGAAAACGCGCTTCAGGAATTTCCAAGTAAGGAAGGAGGAGGAAGAGGAGAAAGAAGAAGAAGAAGAAAAAGAAGCAGGATAATGATAAAAATAATAATAATAAACAGAAGAAGAAGAAAAAGGAGAAGAATAAGAAGAAGAAAAAGAAGAAGATGAAGAAGAAGAAAAAGAAAAAGAAGAAGAGTAGATGAAGAAGAAGAAGCAGAAGAAGAAGAACTCTTCCTCCACCTCCTCCTTCTCCTCCTCCTCCTCCTCCTCTTCCTCCTCCTCCTCTTCCTCCTCCTCCTCCTCTTCCTCCTCCTCTTCTTCCTCCTCTTCCTCCTCCTCTTCTTCCTCCTCTTCTTCCTCCTTTTCTTCCTCCTCTTCCCCCTCTCGGCCCTTTGAAACCTCCGCACTCTCCCTAAGGACTCTCCTAGACTCTCCTGACCACTGCATTACGCGCCAAAAGTACTTTTCCTCGAGCCTTCAAGAAACGCCGGTCAAAAGAGGGTTATCTCCGGACGTTCATAAAAGGTAGTCTGGTATTAAGTATTTTGTAGGAATTATCTTTTTTTTTTTTTTTTTTTTTTTTTTTGGTGTTTTTTTTCAAGGGGGGAGGGAAGGGGGAATGGGGGGATGGGAGTTAGGGGGGGGGGTGTTGTTTTATCGATTTTTTTTCTCTCTCTCTATCTTTTCTCTTTTCTTTTCTAATTGCTTTCGGATCTCGATTTTTTCTTATTTTTATTCTCATTCTCTCTCTGTCTTATCTGTCTGTCTGTCTGTCTCTCTCTCTCTCTCCCTCCCTCTCTCTCTTCAATCCTTCTTCTCTGCCTCCCCTCCTCTAACCCTCCCTCCCCCTCTCCCATCTTCCTTCCCTCCCACCTTCCTTACCGTCTCTCCCTGCCACTCCCTCTTTTAGATCATCTCAAAGGTTTCCGAAAAGGAGATCTCGTCAGCGTTGGTTCGATGGGGGAAAGGGGGGGGGAGGAGGAGGAGGAGGGAGAGAGGGAGGAGGAGGAGGAGGACGAGGAGGACGAGGAGGACGAGGAGGACGAGGAGGACGAGGAGGACGAGGAGGAGGAGGAAAAGGAGAAGAAGGAGGAGGAAAAGAAGGAAGAGGAAGAGGGGGAGGAGGAAAAGGAGGAGGAGCTGACCGACTTCCTGAAGGAAATGGTGGTGAACTCAAGTGGGTAGGAAGGGAAAGGGAGAGAAAATGACAAAACGACATCGCACAGAAACTAAAAAAAAAAAAAACGAACGAATGACAGAGAGAAAGAGAGAAAAAAGGCAAGGAACAAGCGAGCGAAAGATCTGCCAGTATGCCACCAGCCTCGGCAAGTGTCACGAGGCATGTCCATCATACTGTTGGGAAATGACAGGAATAGCCAAGTTCTGACTTAGGAAACGCTTCTTTGACATGCTGAGAGTGTGCCTGTGTGCTTTTGTCTGCCCGTTTCCTAAGATCCTTGCTCATCTTGCCTTTCTCTTCTCATTTCCGTCTCTCTCTCTCTCTCTCTCTCTCTCTCTCTCTCTCTCTCTCTCTCTCTCTCTCTCTCTCTCTCTCTAACAAAAGCAATCATAACAATAATGCTTAAATCAATTTACCATGATCTCAAAAAAAAAAAAAAAAAAAAAAAAAATCAATTGACAATCAACATCAAAAACTCAAATTCAAAATTACAGGGCCTCTTTCTCCCCCTCCCCACCCCCACACACCCCCAACCCTTCCCTTTGCCCACCCTTTACCCACCCCCTACCTACCCCTTTACCCACCCCCTACCTACCCCTTTACCCAACCCCCTACCCACCCCTACCCACTCCTTTACCCAAACCCCCTACCCACCCCTACCCACCCCTTTACCCCACCCCCCCTTTACCCTACCCCTCCCCACCCACATCAGCATCAGTTCACAGTACTCACTTAGCGCGCCTCAGTAAAGTCGTATTGAGTTTTAGCACGTCTTGGGTTGAGCCTGATTTTAGCATACTCATTAATATTCAAGGGAGAACTTTCTCTCTCCTCTATCTGTCCGTTTCTTCCCTCTTTATCTTCTTCTCCTCCTCCTTCTTTTCTCTCGTTTTCTCCTCCTTTCTCTGGGTTTCGTATTTGTTTTCTTTATCACTCTTCTTTCGTATTAATGTTGTTTTTCTCTCATTTCTTTTTCTTTTTCATTTCCTTCGTCTTTTTCTCCCTCTCTTTCTCCTCTTTTCCCTGTTCGCATACTCCTCCTTCCCTTTTTCGATTTTCTTCTTCTCTCTCCCTCTCCTCCCTTTTTAGTTCCTATCCTTCTCTCCTTTCCTTCTTCTCCCTCTTCCTCTCTCCCTTTCAGTCTCCCATTCCTTCTACCACTCCCTTTCTTATCCAATTTCTCCCTCCCTTCCTTTGTTCTCTCTCCCCTCCCTTCTCCCTCTTCTGATTAGCGGTCAGCTTCCTTCCATCTTCCCTTCTCCTTCTTTTCTTCTTTCCTTCTCCTTCTCCTTCCCTTCACCTTCCCTTCTCCTTCTCTGCCCTCTCTCTCCCTTCCTTCTCCCCTTCACCTTCCCTCATTTTCCTTTCCTCTCCTCATTCTCCCTTTCTTCCCTCTCCTCATTCTCCCTTTCTTCTCCTTCCCTTCACCTTCCTTCATTCTCCTTCTCTTCCCTCATTCTCCCTTCCTTCTCCTCCCCACCCCCTTCCCCCCGGCCTGATCCCCCCCATCCGATCAGCCTCCTTCCTCCCCGAAAATTAATTATAATTATGCCTGAAGTATAATGGGAGGAGAGCATAATTAAAACGGACGTCTTGCCATTTTTTTAATAATTTGATCCACTGGGAGGGAGGGGGTGGGGGGCGTTAGGAGGGCTGGGGGAAGATAGGGGGTTGGGAGGGTGAGGGAGGGAAGGGGGTGAGCAGAGCGGGGTGGGGGGGGGGGAGATTCGCTGATTCGACCGGCAATTTTTTTCTTACTTCTTCTTCGTTTCTTCTTCGTTTTCTTATTTTACTTTTTTATAAGTTTTCTTCTTGTTCTACTACTTCTTATTCTTATTTTCAATTCCTCTTCTGCTATCTCTCTCTCTCTCTCTCTCTCTCTCTCTCTCTCTCTCTCTCTCTCTCTCTCTCTCTCTCTCTCTCTCTCCCTCTCTCTCTCTCTCTCTCTCTCTCTCTCTCTATCTCTATCTCTATCTATCTAGCTCTCTCTCTCTCTTTCTTTCTTTCTCTCTCTTTCTCTCTCTATCTCTCTCTCTCTCCCCCCCCCCCCTCTCTCTCCCCCCCCCCCCCTCTCTCTCTCCCCCTCTCTCTCTCAATCTCCATCAGAGATAAAATACTTGTAATTATATCGAGTAACGCAATGTAACCTCCGGGTAACAGGTAATCAGAGTAACTTTTTACCTGCAACTAGCAGAGCGGGAAGGGCAGTCGGCAGAGCGGTTGCATGGTTCATACCTCTGCAATCATGCATCTGCATTATAGTGCATAGCTGGACACAGAAGATGGAAGTGGATGCTTTAAAAAAGTTAAATGGTCCGAGGCATAGTTATTCCCTGTGTTCATTATTCACTGATTATACTTATTGCTTTATCTCGACAAGGGAAGGGATGCTTGGTCCTCTCCCGGCGCCGGAGATGGGAAGGTCGGCGGCGGGAGACGGGGATGCGAGGCGAAATTTTCCTAGGAGGCTATTTTTCTTTTCTTTTTCTTTTTTTATTTTTTTTTCGTTAGTTATTGAATAATATTTCTCTCTCTTATTCTTGATTTGATTTTTCCCCTTTTTCTTCGTTTTTTTCTGCCACTCTATCCGGGGTTACTATTTTTTTTTTTTTTTTTTTTTTTAGATTTTTTTTTTTTTTTTTAGATTTTTTTCTCTTTATGTGTTACTTATATATTCGACAGATTTTCCCGCCATTTAGATTTTTTTTTTTCTAAGTTTTGATGTGTGTTCTCTTTGTGATCTATGGCCTTTTCTGTTGCTTTTTATATATATCTTCTGGTTGCGATTATCATTTTATCATTTATAAACGTCCTTATCCCTATTTTTTATTCCTGTTCGTATTAGGATGATTATGCTTTCTCATACTTATTCCTTTTATCAGTGACGTTTCATAATTATAGGTTTAGCTTTCCTGCAACACAAAAGACTTTATTCAACGCAAACGAACGCTAAATATTACGATAACCTCAAGTTACCACGAACTCAATAGATATTCGTTTTTCTGGCCTAAAAAAAAAAAAAAAAAAAATACATATATATATTGATTTTTTTGGAAAACTCTGCAACGAAC
>NC_061823.1:17188982-17193982 GCF_019202785.1 Penaeus chinensis | reverse complement strand
AGGCAAATACTTTTCTTTCAGCCCATTTTCATTGTCTTGTTCTTTTCCTACTTTTCGGTTGCGGGATGGACCTCGATGGTGCGTTTGTGTGGGCTGACGTACTCGCGATGGAGTATAGATATATATAATTATGCATTTATATATATACATATATGTATACATCTTATATATATATATATATATATATATATATATATATATATATATATATATAAGGCATATACATATATATATATATATATATATATCTGTATGAATGTATGTATATCTATGCATATATACTATATACAGTATATATACATGAATATGGAATATATACACATACATGTATGAGTTTATGTAGGTATGTATGAGCACACACACACACACACACACACACGTATGTACTCACACTCACATACACACACACACACACACACACACACACACACACACACACACGTATGCACTCACACACACACACACGTATGCACTCACACACACACACACGCACACACACACACACACACACACATATATACATAGATTCTGCCTATCTAAGTGTGTAGACGCGTACGACTCTACACTATCTCCAGACGACCACAGACGCAGGTGGTAAGGTTCGCGCAGAAGGCCGGCGGAGGGCGAGTGAATGGGTGAACCGCAAGTAACACCAGGTGCGCCCAAAATGATGGGTGTGTGGGCGTGAGTGACTCAGTGCTTAACATCCTTGAGGCGTGGGGGACGAGCGGAGGGAGAAAGAAGAGGGATTGAAGAGAGGGAGAAGGAGAAATAAGAGGAATAGAAGAGAGGGAGAAGGAGAAATAAGAGGAATAGGGAGGAGGAAGGAGAGGACAGAAGAGGGATAGAAAAGAGGGAGGAGGAGAAATAAGAGGGGTAAGGAGGGGGAAGGAGAGGACAGAAGAGGAGTAGAAGAGAAGGAGGAGAAATATGAAGCAAAAGAGAAATAAGAAAAGAGAAGAAAAAAGTGAAACAAGTAAAAAAAACAAGAAGAGAAAAGAAAATGAGAAACAAAAAGACAGAAGAAACATTTAAACAAAAAAAAAGAAAAGAAAAAAAAGAAAACACAGAAAAGCATCAAACACGTTAGAACGAAAGACACGAATAAACAGGGAAGAGGAGAAGACGAAGAAGGAAAAAAGAAGGAAAGAAGAAGGAAGAGGGAGGGATTCTGGTAGCACTAAATCCATCATTATTTACGAAGGAAGATTCAACGTGTTAGGATGAAGCACAAATACTCTGAACACTTTGGGATGTGACTTATGAGAGAGGGAGGAGAGGGGGAGGGGAGGAGGAAGAGGGGGGGGAGGAGAATAGAGGAGGAGGGGCATGGATGGGGGGGAGGAGGTGGAGAGGAGGAGGAGGAGGGGGAAGGAGGTGGAGAGGAGTAGGAGGAGGGGGAAGGAGTGGGAGGGGAGGAGGAGGAGGGGGAAGGAGGATAGAGGAGGAGGGGCATGGATGGGGGGGGGCGGAGGAGGAGGAGGGGGGGGGGGGAGGAGGATAGAGGAGGAGGGGCATGGATGGGGGGAGGAGGAGGAGGAGGAGGAGGAGCAGGAGTAGGAGGAGGAGGAGGAAGGAGGAGGGGCCTGAATTGGGGGAAGGGGAAGGAGGAGAAAGGAGGAGGGGCATGGAGGGGGGGAAGGGGAAGGAGGTGGGGGGACGGGCGAGCAAAAGGGCAGTGCATGAAGGCAGGGGCATGGGGAAGGGGAGAGGGTATGGAAGGGGAGGCAAGGGGGAGGGGAGAGGGAAGGGGGAGGAGGACGCAGAGTGGGGAGAGAAAGGATAAGAGAATGTATTGATCTTCATTGCAAACCAGTAATGATTCACTAACGCAAGTCCGTATGCCTTTACTTGTTCATTTCATCCTTAAAACCCAAATCATAATTATTCATAGACTCTCCGGTAAAAAAAAAAAAAAAAAAAAAAAAACAATGAAAACAGATAGGAAAATAAAAGATAAACAGCATGTATTTACCAAAATATATTAATCAACTCCAACAGCTACCCTGAATTTACTCTAGACACACACACACAAACACAGAGACAGACAAACAGCCTCACAATAAAAAAATACAACGTGATTCATCATACAGACATACCATCAGTAAATTACCTCCTCGTCCAACGGAGGCGTTTCTGAACTTAGACATTTCGAAGCTACCGAACACCACTAGGTAACCGTCGCCACTGACTGCGCATTCGGACACGGTCTAGAGCGTATCCAACTTTTGCCGTCCGAAGCATGTATATCCAGTTCGATGAGCAATTCCATTGTTAATTAGTCAGCCAGAAAATATCTGGGTATGAAATATTCAACAGATTCAAATGCATTTTTTTTTCTTTCTTTTTTTTAATTCAAAGCGCTTTTTTTTTTTTCGTTTCATTTCTCGGAGTCAAGATAATTTGCGTGTGTGTGCGTGTACGTGTTTCGTTATTTCATTCCTCTCCCTCTTCTTTTTCTATTTCCTCTCTCCTTTTCTTCTCCACCATTTCATTCTTACTTCTTTCCTTCTTTTCCTATTTTCATCTTTTCTTCACCTTCTCTATTTTTCCCTTTTTTATATTCTCTTTCATCCTCTCATTTTTTCCCCCTTCTCTTCATATTTTCTTCTTCTTCATCCCCTTCATCTTCTCCTTCTCTATTTTTGTCTTCCCTTTCCTCTTCTGAAAATCGAGAGAGCTTTTTCGGTGGTCTCCCTCGCCCACTGGGAGAGAAAAGAGGCATTTTATTCAGTCATATTGTTTGGCCAAGCGTAAAGGAAACGACACTTGACTTAATTCTATTTTATCTCTCCAAGTGACCTTTTACCCTCCATCTCCCCCCCTCCCTCCCCCCTTCTTCTTCTCCCCTCTACCCCCTCCTTTTCCCCTCCCCCTTCCCTCCCCTTCCCCTGCCTGCTAGCGCTTGGGATGTGCTTCTTGCTTCGCGCGATTTTCGCCTCTCTGACTCTCTCTGGTTACTCCTTTCTCTTTCTCTCTCTCTCTCTCTCTCTCTCTCTCTCTGTCTCTGTCTGTTTGTCTGTCTGTCTGTCTGTCTGTCTGTCTGTCTGTCTGTCTGTCTGTCTGTCTGTCTGTCTGTCTGTCTGTCTGTCTGTCTGTCTCTCTCTCTCTTTCTCTCCTTCTCTCTCTCTCTTTCTCGCTCTCTTTCTTCCTCTCTTCCTCTCTCTCTCTCTCTCCCTCTCTCTCTCTCTCTCTCTCTCTCTCTCTCTCTCTCTCTCTCTCTCTCTCTCTCTCTCTCTCTCTCTCTCTCTCTCTCTCTCTCTCTCTCTCTCTCCCTTTCCTTTCCTCTTTTTCTCCTTTCTCATTTACTTTCCGTTTATCCCCTTTCTTTCTCTTCTTTCCTCCTATTTTCTTGTAATTCATTCCTTTCTTTCATCTTCTCTCTCCTCTTCTTTTCATTTATTCCTCTCCTTTCTTGTCTCTCTTCTCTCCATTTCTCTTTCTTTACTGCCTTCCACTCTTTTCTCCTCCATTCCTTTCACTTCCTTTATTCCTCTGTCTTCTCTTCTCCTCTCTTTATTTCCTCCCCTTTTCCCTTCTCACGTTTTTACTTTCGTCGGTATTTAAAGAAAGCGAATATTGTTTTATCTCGTTTGTTTCTTTCTTTCGTTTACTTTCACTTTGATTTCTTTATTTTTCTTTATCATATATTTGTTTTTCCTTTTTTTCTTGTATCGACTGTTTTTTTTTTTTTCTCTCTCTCTCTCTCTCTCGTTACATTTCTTTATTATCACTATCATCATTATCGCATTTTTGCATATCATCAACTTTATTCCCTTTTTGTTATTTTCTGTCTCTGTTGTTTTCCAGATTATCTTTTTTCTTTCTTTCTTTATCATTATTACGTTTTTATCAGCAATTTCCCCTCCTCCTTATCTTCGTCCTATACCCCAGATTATCCTTCCTCTTTCCTTCTCCTTCCTACGTTTTTATCAACAATTCCCCTTCTCCTTATCTTTCGTCTTATTCCCCAGATTATCCTTCTCTCCTCCTTCTCCTCCTTCTTCTTACGTGTTTATCAGCCATTCCCCTTCTTCTATGTTACTTGGCAGCCCCACCCCCTTTATCAGCATGTCTTTTTCTCTCCTCCCTTTGGCTCCGCCCACCTCCTAATTTCTCCTCCCTCCCCCACCCCTCCTTCCCCCTCCCTCCTCTCTGTTTCTTCTTGTTTCTTTCCTTCGTAATTGGGTTTCTCTCTTATTTACGTCTTCGTTTTTTAAATCTAATTACGCGTGTTTTATCTTTTGGAATTTTCATTTTATGTTAAATTTGCCCTTTTTCTTGAAGAGGTTTGAGAGAGAATGTGTGTGTGAGAGAGAGAGAGAGAGAGAGAGAGAGAGAGAGAGAGAGAGAGAGAGAGAGAGAGAGAGAGAGAGAGAGAGAGAGAGAGAGAGAGAGAGAGAGAGAGAGAGAGAGAGAGAGAGAGAGAGAGAGAGAGAGAGAGAGAGAGAGAGAGAGAGAAAGAGAGAGAGAGAGAGAGAGAAAGAGAGAGAAGAAATAATGAAAAAAAAACACAAAAAACAATTAGAAAATAAAAAAATAAAAAATCAGACTGACATAAAAACCGCAAAATAAAAATAAAAATATAAATAAAACGAAGAAAAAAAACAACTACACAAATTTTAAAAACACCGACTAAAAAAAAAACACAAAACACTTATCTTAGCAAGACGCTCACTGATACCATCTAAGATATAAATTCCATCCGAAAAATTTCAACTTTTGGCAACTGATAAGACAGTCAAGGCTCAATTTAAGATTAACTGAGTGGAAAGAAAGAGAATAAAGAGAAAGGATTTATGAGGGCAAAAGGTAACACATGATAACGGCAGAAAAAAGGAGGAAATTGAGGAAGAGGAGATAGGATAGATTGATAAAGGAAAGTTTGCAAGAAATGATTGATATCAATCTCTATATTTTCGGTTGATCTTGGGCTGCGATTAAGTATCTGGGAGGCAATATTATTTTTGTAACCATTATCATTATTATTATTATTATTA
>NC_061823.1:17168982-17173982 GCF_019202785.1 Penaeus chinensis | reverse complement strand
GATCTCAACGCGTCGCCCGTGAGGTTCCTCGGAGGCGCGCCCCTCGACCCTCGCCTCCCCTTCCTTACGAGTGTGTGTCAAAAGCTATCCTAACTTTATCGTTGTTCTTGTTAAGCATCATTACCTCTTTTTTTTTTTTTTTACTTTTTTTTTTTTTTTTTTGCTTTTGTTTTTGGGGTATTGGATGCCTCGTAGATTTATCGGGGTGGCGGGGTGAATAATTGCAGGGTCGTTTCGTTGGTTATTTATTTGCATGCGGGGTTGGCCGAGTGGCAAGTTGGGACCCACGGAGGATTACTGTTATTACCGACCTGATCACAACTCCTGACCGGTTTAATCTAACTGTTTCTTGGGTGGAAACTATTGCCTCATGCAAAAGAACAGAAGTTATAAGGGCACATGGAAGTTATAGCACGATCTCGTTCTCACATGAAATTGGTTTTGTTAAGATAAAAAAGGAAGAACTTATCTTCATACTGTATGATGACTTGACAGATGTATGTGTTGAGAATATAATCGAACCGTATTATACCAAGGAAAAAAAAGTTAATATGGAATCATACATATTACAGAAAAAAAGAGGATGAACTTTAAGATATGGCTATAGGTAAAAAGGGGAAGGAAAAAGGGAAATCAGGAACAACTTGCAAGGAACGAAATAAGGCAAAGGACATGGAGCAAAACACGTAGAAGGAGTAGGAGGAGGAAGCGAGGAGGGAGGGGAAGAGGAGGGTAAAAAGCGGGAGGGAACAAGGTATCGTCGAGTGGCCAGGGTGTGAAGAAAGGGAAGAGGAGAGAGACGTCGATGGAGAAGGAAACAGAAGGAGAGGTCGAGAGGAAAAACCGACTAAACAGATAGGAAGAGGAATAGGAGACTAGTGGCTCTGGAGTCCAAGTGCCAGAATACTAAGTGCCACTGGAGTGCAAGAAAGGGATTGGGAATTAGTCTTCTGTGACACTTGAACCTCTTAGAACTTTACCTGAAGAAGGTAGGAAGAGAGATGTAGGAAGGCTCCCTCTAAGGGCTTACAAGGAGGAAGAGGGGTATGGGGGGGGTAGAAGGGGGGACGGGGGTTGATGGGGGAAGCTGACCCGGGGTGAGGGAAGAGGAGGAAGAGGAGGAGGAGGAGGAAGAGGAGGAGGAGGAGGAGGAGGAGGAGGAGGAGGAGGAGGAGGAGGAGTGGGGGGGGGGGGGGGGGTTGGCGAGGAGGGGGGGGCGAAGGCACGACAGAAGAGGGGGCTGACTCGAGGGCGAGTTGTGAGGGAGGAGTGGGAGGGGAGGGGCGGGTGGAGGGCCTAGCAAGAGGAGGGGGCTGAGCCGAGGCTGAGGTGGATGGAGGGGTTGCTGACCTACCTGAGTGATGGCTGGCTGATCCCTGGGTGTGACGGCGTCGGCGGAGATGCCAGAGTCCGCAGGTGACGGCAGGTCGACGGTGAGGGTGTTCGAGACCCCATTGGCCTTATAAGCCGGCCGCGGGTAGCGGTCCGCGAAGCCCGTGTCCGCGGGACTGTATTCCTGGCGCACACTGTACTGGGTCTCGATCGGCGAGTAGTAGTCGCGGTAGTAGTTGTCCGAGACTGTGTGCACGGCGGAGGAGCCCCGCACCACGGGCGACGTGCTGGTGGTGTACGGCTGCGGCGAGGGGGACAGGTACGGCGACACGTGCTCGTACGACTGTGGCGAGGCGGCGGAGAAGCCCCCGATGTAGCTGCCCGTGCCGGCACTCATCTTGTCGGCCGAGTCCTGGGGCGCCTGGATGACGAGTGTGTGGTTGGCGCGAGGACGATCCCCCGACTCCACCTTGAGGCTGCTGTGTTCCAGCTCCTCCTTTATCACGTGGTGGTCAAGGTCGTCCTTGAGGGCGGGCGGGACGTCGAGCGCTGGCGGGGAGTCTCCGTCGGGCGGTGGCGGAGGCAGGAGCGATCGGCGTCTATCGCACAGTACGCCGCGGTCGGCAGGACTGTTGGTTCGGCGGGTTAGGTCCTCTGGCTCCCGCTTGACGCTCTCCGTGCCGCCCACAAACAGGAGCCCTTCCACGGGCACCGCCCCCGGCACGCCCTCGGACACCCCGTTTGTCATTTTGCAGTCCAACGCGCCGCCCACCACCGGGCTCCCAACCCCAGACCTGCAAACAAAAGGAGATAATGAGCATCGGTTGACCAATCAGCGGCGACAGGGGGGCGGGGCTAAGGAAACTAGGGAAACCGCGAGAACCAATCGCAGCACGGGATGAAAAGGAGGCGGAGCCGTCCGAGCAGAAACTCCGCCCGGATGCTCTCGCCGGGGTCTTCATCCCCGTCTAGAAATGTTATTATTGATTTATTTTTTTAAATGCAAAAGAACCTTTCAGCAACATATGAAATTCATAAAGAATATTCAGTCTGACCAACACAGAACCAGCCGGCTCCCGCCTTCGAACAAGGTGAGCCACGCGGCCTTCGCCACCCCTGGCCCCTCCCCCTTCCCTCCTTCCCTCCCTCCCACTCCCATCGTCGCTCCACCTGCTATCGTTAACATGATCCGCCGCTCTCCTCTCTCCCTCTCCCTTGTCCTTCCCCTTCCTCCCCATTCCCCGCCTCCTACCCTTCCCATCACCCATCCTCCCTCGCCTACGTAAAGGCCCATCTGCATGTCTCCCACGCCTCCCCTCCCCCTTCCCCTGACCCTCCCCCCTGACCCTCCCTCGCCACAACCAAGCTATCGCGGAAGTGCTGGTAACTTGGCCGAGGTTTTTGCGTACGGCGAGACATCTTTGGCTGTCACGTCCTTACATGGGGGTGGGGGGGAGACTTGAAAGGGGGTGAGAGGGGGGAGGGAAAGGGGTCCTGAGAGGGGGGAGAAAGGGGGGGGTGGAAGGGAAACCCCAGAAGGGGGGGAAAGAGATGGAAGAGGATGGAGAGAAAGGAGGGTAGAGAGGAGTGAGGAGAGGAGGGAAAATCGTAAGAAAGAAGGAAATGAAGAGAAACGATAAGAAGGGAAGAAGAAAGGAAATATAAACAAAATAATAAGGAAAGACAAAAAGAAGATAAAAGTAGAAAACAGAGAGACAAACGGACAAGACGGGGGTTAGAGGAGAGAACGTGAGAGATATTTTTTTTTCCTTATTGATCGGCAATCCATCGACAAATCAAAGCCCAGCGAACGTGATGGAATCTCACGTTGTCTCCTGAAGGACAAGCTTTGATTACTAATTTTCTAGGATGTTGAGTTTGATGAAAGGAAGGAAGAGGGGCGGTACCACGAGCTCGGGAGGCGATGGGGAAGGCCTCAACGGAGCTAAAGGAGGACTAGGGAAGCAAGAAGGAGATAGGCGATGAAGATAAGGGGGTAGGGCTTGGAGGGTAAATGAGGGAAGGAGGAATAAAAGAGAAGATATGATTTCGAAGAATTAGGCAAAGGCTATTTAAAGAAATGAAAGAAAAAGGGAAGGTACAAACATAAGTGACAAGAAAGGAAGAAACATGACGAAGATAAACAACAACAACAACAAAAAAATGTACAAAGATGAAGAAGAAGAAGAAGAGAGAGAGAGAGAGAAAGAGAGAAAATACATGGACTTCAGCCTCTCTGGACAAATTTAGGCCAGTATGCTAGGTAGTCTTAGCAAGTAACGCATAAGTAACGCATAAGTAAACGCATAAGTAAATAAACATGGCTTTGCATTTGCCATGTCCTGAAGCAAATATACAGTAAACGGTAGTTATGCAAATTCATATTATCATATTTCCATATAACTGATATTCATAGATTCTAGTGAATTCAAAGATGTAGTTGTGTACCTTATTAAATATTTATGTTTAAAATATTATTACCTACTGTTTACTTTTTAAAAATAATCTTATTCCTCGCAACTGCATCTTTCAGTCTTCCATATCAATTTCAGTCTTTGCAACAAAGGCATCAACACAGCATCCCTCTGTGCTCTTAGTGTTGTTATCTCATCATATGCATCTCAGATCAGCCTCTTATATCACCATCACAATATGCTATCCCCTCATAAACATCTTATTAAAAGTATTCTCACAGATATCTTTATTATCACTCGTATCGCTCTGTCGTAATATCACCGTTTTCTATTTTGTCACAATCGCTACTATATTCATGAACGTCAGTGTATTTATGATGATGGCGCTGCCGTTACTGCACTAATACTGTTGTCTTATCATCATCACATTCAGATATCAACATGCTCTCGTGCCGTTAGTTACCTTACTTGCACCATAAGCTTATTTATTACCCTTGTATTGTTGCCAAGTGCTTATCACTATTACTAGGTCGTTGCCTCACTACTGTCATTGTAACATCGCTCTCATCATATCCTGGTTGTCGCTGTACCATTGTAATCACCATACCCACGCGGTCAGCATATATCATCCCTCACTATACCTCTGCCAACACCATACCCTCCCCCCTTCACCATACTCTCACTGTCAACATATCCTTCTCCTCAGCATACCCCTAGCATCGATGTACCCTTCCCCCCCTCACCATGTTCCTACCCCTCCCTCACCATACCCCCACCGTCAACAGCGAGCAAGAGACCACACGCACCACATCCCCCTCCCTCCGCCCCCCCCTCTTTCCCCTTCAGGCCTCGTCCCCCCCCCCCCTCCTGTGCCTTCGTCAGCGTGACCAAATTGCTTCAGCCACGTAAGATCTCAGACCCATCGCGTCGTCGCCTTTAAGTTATAACACTAATTAGTCCCCGATAAGAGTATTAAAACCGCCGATAATATCTGTCATAAACAATTTATTTTTTCTTTTCGGACTGACCTTTGACCTCGATCGGCGCTTATCCGAGATCCTGTGGAACACCTGGTTTTAATTTTCGACACGATGTTCGTGAATCGATATCAAGTAGGGGGCGTGGGGGGGAGGGGAAGGGGGAGGGGGAGAGATATTTGATACTAATCGTTAATCACGGTAATTTTAGGGGGGGGAGGGGGGAGGGGAAAATAAAGGAGGAGTGATGAGGGGAAAGGAAGGGGAAGAGGGGTAG
>NC_061823.1:17138982-17141482 GCF_019202785.1 Penaeus chinensis | reverse complement strand
CTTCTTCTTCTTCTCATTCCTCTTCTTCTACTTCTTCCTCTTCTTCCTCCTTTTCATTAAATTTATCGATTTATTTATCTATTTATTCATTTTTTATTATTCCTCTTTTTACGAGAATAGACAACGTGACCGAAACGTTTTGATAACAAACTGATCTAATTATAAAGAAAACGGGGTGAACGGAAAAAGGGAAAGCGATGCACAACAACAAAGAAAACAGAAAAGAAGAGAAAAATAAAGAAAAAATATAAAATAAAAAATCAGAACAAGAAGAAACACGAGAAGAGAAAGGGAGGAAGGGAGATAGAAAAGGAAGTGGCAAAAAAGTAAAAATAAATAAAAAAGGAAGAAGAAAGTGTAGGAAGAGATAACATCGGAGAAAGAGGAAGAGGAAGAGGAAGAGGAAGAGGAAGAGGTAGAGGGAGGATGGAATGAAATAAGTAGTAGAAGAAGAAGATGAATAATAATAAGAAAAAATGCGAAAAAAGAGGAAAAGGAAGAAGAAAGAAGAAGATAAAAGGCGAAAAAAGTGGAAAAGGAAGAAGAAAGAAAGAAAAATAAGAAAACAAAGAATACGACGCAGGAGGAGAAATCAAAACCAACAAAAAATGTAGAAAGAAGAAACAGGTAAAAAAAAAAAAAGAAGGAGAAGAAGAAGAAAAAATAAGAAAAAAATAAGAAAGGGAGATGGGGGATGGGGGTAGGGGGAGGGGGGGATGGGAAGGGGTATTGGAGGGGCATGGGGTAGGGGATAGGGAAAGAGGTATGGGGTTAAGGGGGTATGGGGGTAGGGGGAAGGAAGAGAGAGGGGGAGGGGGATAGGGGGAAGAGACACGGGTATGGGGTATGGGAATAGGGGGTAGGGGGGAGGGAGACGGAGGAAGGGAGGAGAAGGGGGGGGGGTTAGGGAGGAGAAGGGGGGGGGGGGGGGAGGGAGGAGAAGGGGGTATGGGAAGGAGATGGGGAAGTGCGTGAAGAGGGCGTGAACACATACACACACATGCACACACTACCTATCTCCGACCTCTAGGTGGAGATAGGTAGATAGGTAGATTGATAGATAAAAAAAGAGAGAGGGGGGGGGGGCGAGGGAAAGAGAGAGGGAGGAGGGAGGAAGAGAGAGAAAAGAAAATAGGCAGACAGAGAGAGATAGACAGAGTTACAAGAGAAACACCCTAAGGACTGCAAGAGGCGAAAACAAATCGGTTAACCATAACATTAGGCTACTAAAACCAACTACCCCCCCCCCCTCCCCCCAAAAAAAACGAAAAAAAAGTCACAAAAAACGAAAAAAAACTAAAAAATCGAGGGAAAAAACAAAAAAAAAAAAAGTCATAAAACAATGAGGTAAAAAAAGGAATAACCACCCAAGCAGAAGAATAAAAAAGGAAAAGAAAAAAGAAAAGAAAAAAAAAAGAAATGCTTCGAGAATCTTGAAAAAAATTCTTTAGAACATCTCAAGAAATTCGTCTTATTTCTCGCTGTCTTGAGATTCTCAACATAGTTTAGGAAAAAGGGGTATACTATGTTGGGTATGCTGGGCTTGATGGGTATGATGTATATGTTGGGTATGCGATGTATGTTGGGTATGTTGAGTATGTTGAGTATTCTAAGCATGCTAGGTATTCTGAGTATGTTGGGTATGTTGAGTATGCTAAGCATGTTGGGCATGTTGAATATTTTGAGTATGCTGAGCATGTTGGGTAACATAAGTATAGAGAGTATATTAGCTATGTTGAATATACTGTATATGTTAAGTATGTTCAATGTGATGAGTATGTCGTATATGTTGGTATACTAAATATGTTTATGTGTTAATGAGTATGTTATGTTAAGGATGCTGAGTATGTTGGCTATGTTGGTACAGTGAATATGTTTATGTGTAAATGAGCGGTTTATTGCATGCTTGTTAAGGCGTGTGTCGTGTAGTACAATAAATGCAACGCTGAAACGGGGTATTTATTACGTCATTGTCTATTTTGGTGAATAATAGACAAGAAGAGAAAAGAAGGAGAGAAAGAAGAGGAGAAAGAAGAAAAGAGGAGGAAGAAGAAGGAGTAGAAGAAGCAAAAGAAAAATAAGGAAAAAAGAAACGAAGAAAACGTGACAAAAGACTAGATACATATAATAATAATAATAAGAAGAAGAAGAAGAAGAAAAAGGAACGGAGTGAAATAAACTGTACGAGACCTCTTTGCATAACTTGCAAAACGAGATGCGAAGTTTTGTCCAATGTGTGTTCGTGGTGTTCGTGTGCATTGGGATTTAATTCCTCAGTTGACGCACACATAGATATGTAAGCACACACAGACACACACACACACACACACACACACACACACACAGTATACCCTATAGATTATTTTTTCTCTTAATATATCCAGATTTTAGCCCTATATGCATACGTGACTACTTTTGGCTCTCTCACATTCGTGTATTTCTTCACAATATATATTCGCATTATTTACAAACGTCTGTTAAACCTCATAATTCAGAACCA
>NC_061823.1:17114019-17116519 GCF_019202785.1 Penaeus chinensis | reverse complement strand
CACAATAAAAATAAAGAACAAACCCCCCCCCCAAAAAAACATTCAAACTCGCCAAGGTGTCACGATGGGAAGCTGCAACAATCACTGGAGTTGCAATTATCATCGTTCTGATTGACAGGAAAATTGATTAACAACACTCAATACGCTTAGCACATTAAACCTCGTGTTACTCGGTTCATGTTCCAGTTTGCGAGTGAATAAATTATCATTTTTTTTCTGTCTCTTGTGATTTTGCAAAATCTAATTTGCATGTTGTTAAATAATCATTGTTTGAGGTTATTGCTTTCAGGGGGATATTTAAGTGTGAATTGGAAGAAAGGAGAGAATGGGATTTGAAAGAAGGAAGAGGGAGAGACAATGTTAAGGGAAGATTAAAAAGAGAAAGAAGATAAGAAAATGATAATAATAATAATAATAATAATAATAAGAAGAAGAAGAAGAAGAACATAAAGATGTGTACTGTATAATACATAAAATTCATCTTATTTTTTGTGAAATTTAAAAATTTACTGCAATAATATTAATAATAATAATAATAATAATAATAATAATAATAATAATAATAATAATAATAATAATAATAATAATAATAATAATAATAATAATAATAATGATAATAATAATAATAATGATATTAATAATAATAATAATAATGATAATGATAATAATAATAATAATAATAATAATAATAATAATAAGAAGAAGAAGAAGAAGAAGAAGAAGAAAATGAAGATTTGTACAGTATAATACATAAAATCAAAAGATTGACAGCAAAAGATAACAACAACAACAAATACAACAACAACAAATACAGCAACAATAAATACAACAACAACGATAATACCAATAACAACAAAGAAAATATCAAATACGATAACAAAAACCTCAATAACAACAATAACAACAACAATGATAATAGCATAGGCAACAACAACAACAAACACAGTCCCTTCTCCCCCAAAAATCGTGATTCCGTTTCGCAAGAACAAATTGAGATGAAACAAACTTTAATGTTTATGTTCCACGCCCAACCCTCGCCACTCGCGCAATGTTGCAATGTTTACTAATTGCTTTTCATTGTCAGGGTTAAGGTAGGAGGTAAGTGGTTGGGGGGGGGGGGGGAGGTAGGGAGAGGGGGAGAGAGGGAGAGAGAGAGAGAGAGAGGAAGAGAGATAGAGATAGATAGATAGAGAGAGAGAGAGAGAGAGAGAGAGAGAGAGAGAGAGAGAGAGAGAGAGAGAGAGAGAGAGAGACAGACTGACAGAAAGATGAAAGGGGAGGGTGAGGGGGAGTAGAGTAGGGGGGAAGGGGGGGAGGGGAAGTGGAGAAGATACGGAAATATAGTCAGGGTTTTAGTGGCTGTGACTGCGTGTGTGTGTGTGTGTGTGTGTGTGTGTGTGTGTGTGTGTGTGTGTTTGTGTGTGTGTTCAGCACCGGAAGAGAGCGTCTGGCGACTATTGCGCAATATGCATTTGCAAGATTGCGTTCGATAATTCTGATGAACTTGAAACAGTTCTTGTTTTACGAGGCAATATAAAGAGAAAAGGATATTTGCAAAGGATTTTATGTTCGTTTTTACAGGACTTGTTGGAGGGTGTATATGTACATGCACGCCTCCATAACTATGTACACATACAAACACACACACTCACACACACACACACACACACACAAACACACACACACACACACACACACACACACACACACACACACACACACACACACACACACACATATATATATATATATATATATATATATATATATATATATATATAGTTGAATTATAGTTAAATTAAATATATCGCTATTGTTTTCCATGGTATCTGTTCATGTATGTTTGTGTGTTTGTACATGTGTTTGAATCCACGTATTTTAAATTTATGGAAAGAGAGAAAAGTAAACAACTGGCACCTCCACCGCCCTCCCCCTCCCTTCTCCCTCCCCCCCCCCTTCTCCCTCCCATGCTACCCCCTCTCACAACCCTCTTCCCTCCCCCCTACCCCTTCCCCACCTCACCCTCCGCCCACCCTTCCTCCCCACCCAATCTCTCTTTTCCCCCACCCTCTCCCCACCCCACACCCCTTACCCCACCCAACCCCACCCCACACCCTCTACCCACCCCTGCTCCCCACTTCTCCCCACCCCCTCAACCCCCCCCTTTCCCAAAACCAGCAAATATTGGGACACTTCGACGAGAAAATACGTCGTCTCTCTCTCGCCCCGTCGTTTAGATAGCGCCCCTATCACTACAAGCAGGCGCGCGGGCGGCTAAATGGGCGTGGAGGACTTCTTATCGCTCCCTTGCTTATTCGGCTGGTACGTGGGCGGAGGTGGGCGGAGGTGGGCGGAGGTGAGGGGGGGGGGGGGAGGTGTGGAGGAAGGGAGGTAGGGAAGGAGGTGGGTGGGTGGGGGGAAGGGAGAAGAAGGGAGGTAGGGAAGGAGGTGGGTAGGTGGGGAGAAAGGAGAGGGAAGGAGGAAGAGTAGGAGGTGGAGG
>NC_061823.1:17096519-17104019 GCF_019202785.1 Penaeus chinensis | reverse complement strand
TACGCACGCACATACAAACACACACACGACGCGCGCACGCGCAACACGCACATGTACACATACGCACACACAAACATACACACGAATCTAGTATATACAGAGTTTTTATAAAATTTATTTTCTCTTCCACGTGATGCTTATTATTTTTTTCTCTTTTTTATACCCTTTTTCACTTTTTGTCTCTGATCTATCTCTATTTTCTGCTTGCAAGACCCAATACTTCCCAGAGGGATAGAGTGAAGGGATCACTAATCGAAAATCATTACAAAAACACGACAAACCAACTACAAGAAAACAAAAACTCAACCGCAAAAAATAGACACCAATTACAACCACAACAAACAACCATCTAAAGAAACCAAAAAAAAAAAAAAAAAAAATAGAAATAAAGAGCAGTTCAACACAGTAGCGACTTCTGAACAACCCACGATATCATGTGAAGTTAAGGGAGGCGAAGTGTAAACAAAGCGAAGTGGCATGTAGTAAAGAGTGAGGAATGATTCGTCTTAGCATAACCTCTGACCACAAATTGCCAGTGTTTAGTGTGAGAATAATAGTTTTATAGTAGGGTGATGACACGCCACTTCGTCTCTACGCTCTGGGGAGGGGGTAGGGGGCGGGAAGCGAGGAAGGGGAAGAGGAAGTAGGAGGTAGGGAGGTAGAGAGTAGAGGGGAGGTAGAGAGGCGGGGGAAAATGGGAGGAGGAAGTAGACCGGAAAGCAGAGAGAGAGGGTAAGAAATAGGAAGGTAGAGAGAAGAGAAGAGGTAGAAGGCCAAGGAAATAAGGAGCTAAGTAGATAAGAAGAGGGACGAGGATGAGAAGATGAACTGACAGGAAGGAAAGAAACGGTGAAGCAAGGAAATGGGGAAATAAGACGCAGAGGAAAGGGAAAGACAAGAGAAGGCAGAAAAAATAACGAGATAAAGAGGAGACCGAAGACAATGGGACAAGGCAGTAGTGAATAATAGTGTTTCCATCTCACCGGGTCGTTTTCTGAAGTAAATATACCCTTACATCTATTTACATCATAGAATGAGACTATCGTATTATTATTATAAGAACGACCTCGCGGAGTTGTGGTTGTGAGTCATGTTATTTCCTTCCTTTTCTGTTTATGCACCTTTTCTTCTGTGCATTTATACTTTCCTTCATTCATTTTTTCTTTTGTTTCTCCTTTTTTGTTCTTTCTCTTTCTTCATATTATTTTCATTCTTATGTTTATTCCTGTTATCTCCTCTTATTCATTATCATCCTTTTCCTCATTATCATTATCATCAGCATTAATACGAATAGCAAATTAAAATTAAAAACCTCAACAGGGATAGAAATATAGAGAAGGAGAAATGGGTCTTTCCATCTCCAATATGCAAATTTCCTAGTGTGTGGATTCAGGCCTTAGGGAATCAACATTAGCAACAAATGAAGACAAATGAAGACAGCAAAATAAATAAATAAATGTATGTAAAAAAAAAAGAAAACATCTAGAGAGATTCTTAACAGAAATATAGATCATGGTAATTTATAAAACTATTGTTTATACAGGAGGATAAATATTTCTATGGCGGGCTCGCTGAAGTCATGAGAGAGAGAAAGAAAGGGAGAGAAGGAGAGAGAGAGTGAGAGAGAGAGAGAGAGAGAGAGAGAGAGAGAGAGAGAGAGAGAGAGAGAGAGAGAGAGAGAGAGAGAGAGAGAGAGAGAGAGAGAGAGAGGGGTGGGGAGGAGAGAGAGAGAGAGTCAGAAAGGGAGTGAGAGAAACACACACACACACACACAACACAACACACTCAGCCTACTGAACCCATTCCCAAAATCAAACGAAATTAATACACGAAATAAGGTATCTCTAAAACAACCAACCATCCAAACAAACACAAAAACAAAACAAAACAAAACAAAACAACAAAAGGAAGAACAGCTAAGAGGCACAACAAGATCCAGCCTCAGGCCACAGCCTAGGCCTAGCCAATGAGCCACGGACCGTCGCCCTCCCTTGTAGGTCACACAGGGTTATGTAGGTCTAGAAAGTAGGGGGTGGGGGTGGGGGAATGGGGAGGGGGGAGGGGGAGGTCGTTTTTTTTCAACTATTCGGTGTTGCCAGTATCTACCACACACGTTGCTATCTTGTAATTTGTGGAAAGAGAGAGAGAGAGAGAGAGAGAGAGAGAGAGAGAGAGAGAGAGAGAGAGAGAGAGAGAGAGAGAGAGAGAGAGAGGCATATGGACAAACACGGACGCAAGATCACACAAACACACACACAAACAAACAAATAAATATACAAGCGCACACACAAACTCACAAATACATCCACACAAACAACACACACACACACACAAACGCACAAACAAACGCACACATGCAAAGACGAACACAAATCAACAAAACAGAAAATAATAACAAGAATAATTTCTCAACGAATTAGCTGTAATCTTCTCGTCTTTTCCTTCTCCTATTCCTTCTCAAAATCTTTATTTCCTTCTACAGTTCTCAAAATCTTTACTTCCCCTTTTCGTTATATTTTCATCCACGTTTCGGAAACATCGTCAACTCAACACTTCATCTTAACGCAAGACATGTCCAAAGGCGATGATCCGTCTTCGTCTCATCTCTCGTTTCTTCCTTTCTCCTCATTCTTGTTTGTTCTGTTTACCTTTCCTCTCCTCGAATCTCCTTTCCATCCCGTCTCCCTCCTCCTCTCCCTTGCTTCGTTTATATTCATATTTTATATTCACATTTTTTCCCCTCTCTCCTCTTCTCTCCTCTTCTCTCCTCTCACTCCCTCTCTCCTCTACTCTCCTCTCCTCCCCTCTCCTCTCTTCCCCTCTCCTCTCCTCTCCTCTTCTCCCCTCTCCTCTTCCCCTCTCTCCTCCCCTCTCCTCTCCTCTCCTCCCCACTCCGCTTCTCTCCTCTCCTCTCCTCTTTTCTCCGCTCCTCTCCTCTCCTCTCCTCTCCTCCACTCTCCTCTCCTCTTCTCCCCTCTCCTTTCCTCTCCTCTCCTCCCCTCTCCTCCCCTCTCCTCATCCCATCTCTTCTCTGCTCCTCTCCTCTCCTCGCCACTCCTTTCCAACGCTAATCTACGCTTCTGTTGTACGCATCTCCCCCTCCCCCACCCCCACCCCCCACCCCCAAGGCTGCAGCGCTACTGGCAAACCACACCTTGTTCACCTTTGACCCCCGAAGCTCCTAAGAGAATGTCTTCCATTTGTCTGTATTAATTCCAGGTGAAAAAAAAAGAGAGGGAGAGAGCGAGAGCGAGCGAGCGAGAGATAGATAGAGAGAGAGAGATAGATAGATAGATAGATAGAGAAAGAGAGAGGAAGAGAGAGAGAGAGAGAAGGAGAAAGAGGAGGAGACGTAGAATATACGATGAAAGTTTGTAGATTCGCGAGGTCGCAATTCTTTAAGAGAGAGAGAAAGGGAGAAAGAGAAAGATGGAGAGAGAGATGAGAGAGAGCATGTGAACAAGAGAGAGAGAGAGAGAGAGAGAGAGAGAGAGAGAGAGAGAGAGAGAGAGAGAGAGAGAGAGAGAGAGAAGAGAGAGAGAGAGAGAGAGAGAGAGAGAGAGAGAGAGAGAGAGAGAGAGAGAGAGAGAGAGAGAGAGAGAGAGAGAGAGAGAGAGAGAGAGAGTGACAGAAGGACAAACCTCTGGTCTTAAACCCACAACTGACATCTTCATTCACTTTTCTTAACTAGCGGTTACAAGAAGGCAAACGAGGAGGAGGAGGGGGAGGAGAAGGAGAAGGAGGAGGAGGGGGAGGAGGGGGAGGGGGAGGAGGAGGAAGTAGAGGTGGAGGTGGAAGAAGATGATGATGATGATGATGAAGAAGAAGGTGAGGATGAGGATGAAGATGCAGATGAAGATGCAGATGAAGATGAAGATAAGGATGAGGATGAAGATGAAGATAAGGATGAGGATGAAGATGAAGATGAGGATGAGGATGATGATCAGGAGGAGGAGGAGGAGGAGGAGATGGAGGAGGAGGAGGAGGAGGAGGAGGAGGAGGAGGAGGAGGGGGAGGAGGTGGAGAAGGAGGAGGAGGAGGAGGAGGAGGAGGAGGAGGAGGAGGAGGAGGAGTAGGAGGGGGAGGAGGAGGAGGAGGAGGAGGAGGAGGAGGAGGAGGAGGAGCGAGCAGCGGGAGACCGAAATCGTGAAATGGGACACCTCAGGCAGGACACCGCATCCAGGGACACCTCAGCGGGGCGCCCGGGATTCATTGAGAAGATCCTGAGCATTCAAGAGACCTCTTCCCTGGCCCCTTCCCCCCCTCCACCCCTTCTCTCTCCTCCCCCTCCCTTCATTCCCTCTCTCTCTCACCTCTCCCTCCTCTCTCCCCTCCTTCCCTCCTCTTCTCTCCTCCCCTCCTTCCCTCCTCTTCTCTCCTCCCCTCCTTCTCTCTTCTCTCTCTCCTGCGCGATTATCTGATAAGATTACGCATTCGCCGAACCTCATTTTCCTTCTCCCTTCATCCTATTCCTCCATTTCCTCGATCCTTCTTCCATCCTCCTCTTTCTTCCTCTTCTTTCTTCGTTCCCTTTTTCTTCCCTCCCTTCCCTTCTCTTCGTCTTTTCTCCTAGATGGAAGGGAATAAAGGAAGAAGAAGAAGAAGAAGAAGAAGAAGAGAGAGAGAGCGAGAGAGAGAGAGAGAGAGAGAGAGAGAGAGAGAGAGAGAGAGAGAGAGAGAGAGAGAGAGAGAGAGAGAGAGAGAGAGAGAGAGAGAGAGGGAGAGAGAGAGAGAAAGAGAGGGAGAGAGAGAGAGAGAGAGAGAGAGAGAGAGAGAGAGAGAGAGAGAGAGAGAGAGAGAGATAGAAAGAGAGGGGGGGAGAGGAAGAGAGAGACAGAGAAAGATAATGGGAACAAGGGAGACAGACTAACAGCTAGAGAGATAGATAGATATAGATAGATAGCTTGATATGTATATATATAGAGAGAGATAGAGATAAAAGCTTGATATGTATATATATAGAGATAGATAGAGATAGATAGATAGATAGAGAGAGAGAGAGAGAGGGAGCGTGATTTCTTAAAGCCTTACAGGGTTTTCCGCGACACGGGAGAGGGAATATAATTGCCCTTCGCGAATCCCTAATTAAGAATCTCGACCCTTTTCGTGGGGAATGGAAGGGGGTGGGGGGTGAGAGGAAGGCGGAGAGAAATGAAACAGAAAAGGGATAATCGCATACAGACACGCACACAGATGCACTCTCTCTCTCTCTCTCTCTCTCTCTCTCTCTCTCTCTCTCTCTCTCTCTCTCTCTCTCTCTCTCCTCTCTTCCTATTCGTCACAAAAGACATCCAAAGAAGAGCAAAACATATGTTCAAATTTCTTCAGGGTATCGACAGGCGGCAGTCACCTCCGCGATTTCTTTTTCCATCTGACATTTTCATGATGTATTTTAGCGACATTTAACATCAAGAACTGTCTACCTCGAGGGAAGAAAAGTGTGTGTGTCGGGGGGGGGGGGGGGGGCGGGGGGGGATAGACCATGTAAAAGGTAACGATTTTTCGATTAATTCACACATTTTGAACTACTTATTATTATTATTATTTATTTTTTTGGCCGATTCCCATTTTCTCTTCCGAGTTTTTCCACGTTTTCTTATTTCGACTTTTCCCATTTTCTATGACGAATGTGACATGCAGAAAATGGGAAACCCAAACAACCGCAGCGGCAACTTCGATTATCGTTTACCCAAATCAGAAATTTGGTCTCCTACTTTCTTCGCGGAAGCCAGGGCGACCACACTTAGTTTACAAGGTCTGAGGTTAATGGACTGGAGGAAAGGAAACCAGCTTCTTAAGAACAGATCGTTTCCCTGATGTCTCTTGATGTCGAGTTCTCGAAACCTGATTTCTTTCGATAAGAAATCTCTTGCTTTTTGAATGAACACACAGATACACACACACGCATACACATACACGCACGGACACATGTAGATAAATACACATGGACATCAACACACATACACGGAACACACACACACACACACACATACACACACACACACACACACATACACACTCACACACACACACACACACATGGCAATAATATTTATCTTAATGCATGGTAGTAGAAGTACCAGATGATGATAAATCGAAAGTATAAGTTCTAAGAAAGTGGAAGAGAGAGATATTTGATGAATATAAGAAAGAGGTTGAAAATAAAATACAAGGAAACAGCGGACGCAGAGGCAGATGATGAAGACGATGAAAAAAGAGGAATATGAAGAGAAGGAAGAAGAACAACAACAACAACAAAAAGGAGACATAGAAGAAAATGAAAGATACAGAAGAAGAAGAAAGAGAAACAGAAGAAGAAAGATACAGAAGAAGAAGAAAGAGAAACAGAAGAAGAAAGAGACATAGCAGAAGAAGAAGGAGACACAGAAGAAGAAGAAAGAGGCACAGAAGAAGAAGAAGAGACACAGAAGAAGAAGGGACACAGAAGAAGAAGAGGCATAAAAGAAGAAGAACGAGACACAGAAGAAGGAGAAAGAGGCATAGAAGAAGAAGAACGAGACACAGAAGAAGAAGAAAGAGACATAGAAGAAGAAATTAATCCAGCGAGACGAACGGTATTCGCAGAAGAAGGTTGCGAATTGCTGCGGTAACTTGGCTGCAACTTATTTTTAGTTTTAACTCTTTTTTTTTCTTTCTCTTATCCGTAATTTAGTGGGCAATAAATGTACTTTCGAGCGGGAGATACGCAGACCTGGAGTCTCGCCGACGCCTTGTGTCTTGGGGTTGTTGCAGGAGAAGGAGGGAGAGAGGGAGGGAGGGTAAGGAGGGAGGGAGGGAGGGAGGGAGGGAGGGAGGGAGGGAGGGAGGGAGGGAGGGAGGGAGGGAGGGAAGGAGGTTAAGGAGGGAGGGAGGGAGAGAGGGAGGGAGGGTAAGGAGGGAGGGAGGGAGGGAGAGAGGGAGGGAGGGTAAGGAGGGAGGGAGGGTAAGGGAGCGAGGGTGAGGGAGGTTGTTAGGGGGGTATGAGAGGGAGGGAAGGAGGGAAGAGATTGAGAGGGAGGGAAGAGGGTAGGAGAAGGAGAGAGAGAGAGAGAGGGAGGGAGGAGGTTGAGACAAGGGAGGAAATTAAAGGGTTGAGGGAGGCGAGGAGGCTGCAGAAGGAGGCCGAAGGGGGAAGGGAGAAGAGGTGATAAAAATTGTAAAAACGAAGAGAATACAAGGGTATAAGGGGAAGAGTATAAGGCGTAGCAGATGAGAAGTATAAGGAGGAAAATAATAGGCATTGAACAGACTTATGAGGTTGAATAAAAATGAGGCAAAATGAGAGAATGAGAAAGAGGATATCAGAGGATGAGGAAGTGGATGAAGAAAGTATGAGAAAAATAAGACACAGGGGTCAGGAAGTAATAAAGGTCAAGAATAAGGAATAACCAGGAATTGAAAAAAGTTAATAGCGAGTTAGCAAAAAGTATGTATGTATGTATGTATGTGTGTGTGTGTTTGTGTGTGTGTTTGTGTGTGTGCATGTGTTGTATCTGTGTG
>NC_061823.1:17084019-17091519 GCF_019202785.1 Penaeus chinensis | reverse complement strand
GGTGGAGGGTGGAAGGAGGGAGGGGGGAGGGAGGGAGGGAGGAGGAAGTGGATAGGGAGAGGGAGAGGGGGGTTATGGGAGGGAGAGGAGGGGGGTAGTGGGAGGTTGAGGGGGGGATAAGGGGAGGGGGAGAGGGGGTGGAGGGTAGGGGTGGCAAGGGGAGTGGAATAAAGGGAGGAAAAGGGGTGGGAGCAAAGAGGAGGAAGAGGAGGAGGAATATTTACGCGTTTTTTCACGAATTTCTACTGATTTATTGTCTAGTGGATCTTTTCTGTCTCATCTTTTTCCTTCCTTTACCCTATTGGTTCTCTTACCCTTTCTACGAATCCTTTTTCTGTCTATCCATCAACCCCTTCTCGCCTCTCCCATTTTCTTTACTTAACCCTCCATCCCCCCCCCCATTTCCCCACCACAGTTCCCCTCCCCCTCCCCCTAATCTCCAACCCCCTCCTTTCCTCTCCCCTCACCCCATCACCCTACCCCTCCCCACCACTTCACCCTATCACACCCTCCGCCCTCCTCCTCCTCCTCCTCCTCTCCCCCATTCACCCCTTCAACCGCCCCTCACCCCCCTCCCCTAATCTCCAATCACCCCTTTCCTCTCCCCATAAGAGACGTTAAGGTGTGTTTTAAAAGCGAGAGAAATTCTTGCGGTCGCCCTTGTACGGTGCGTCTCCATATGCAAATGAGGGATATCACCTGGGTGACCGCACCTGATCTGCCTGGCGAAGGGGGGGAGTGAAGGGGGAGAAGAAGGGGGAGGAGGAAGAGGAGGAGGAGGGAGGAGAAGGGAGGAGGGGGAAGAGGAGGGGTTAAAGAAGGGGGAAGTGAACAGGAAGGAGATGGAGGAGGAAGAGGAGGAGGGGTTGGAGGAGGGGGAGGAGGAAGAGGAGAGGAAGGAGATGGAGGAAGAGGAGGAGGAGAAGAGGAAGGAGATGGAGGAAGAGGAGGAGGAGGAGGAAGAGAAGGAGGAGAAGGAGGAGGAGGAGGAGTAGGAGAAAGAAGAGGAGGAGGAGGAAGAAGGGAGGCAGAATAAAGGTGAAGTGAAGAGAAGGGGGAAGAGGGAGGGATAGAAGAAGGGGGAAGAGGAGAAGGAGGAGGAGGGGAGGGGTTAGAAGAAGGAGGAGGAGCAAGAAGAGGAGGCGAAGAAGTAAAGAGGAGGAGAAAGGGTAGAAGGGGGAAGTGAAAAGGAGGAGGAAGTGAAGTGGAAGTGTAAGTAGGGAGGGTCAGAGGAAGGGAAAGGAAAAGAAGGAAGAGGAAAGGGGAAAAAGAGGAGAAGGGAGAAAAAGATGATGATGATGATGAAGGAAAAGAAGAGAAAGAAGAAGACTGGTCTGGCTTAAGTAAAGGGAATGAACAGACGTAAATAACAGACATAAGAGAAGGAGATCAAGTCGCTTTAGTTTACGAAGAAAAAATAAAAAGGAAAAATAAAGCGAAAAGGAAAGACATAAACAAAAAAAATGAAAAAAGAGGAAAACAGAGAAAGAAAATAATTTGGTTGAAGTAAAACGAATAAAGAATAAGAAGAACAAATAACAGAAAGAGAAAATGCCAGGAAATAAAATCAAAGTTTAAAAATATTTTTTTTAATAATGTGGAGAAACGAAGAAACCTAAAAAAAAAAAAAAAAAGAAAGAAAAGAAAACAGAGAGACAAATAAAAAGAAAAAAAAGGAAAAAAAAAACAAATAAATAAAAATTAGTACGAAAATATAGGAAAGAAAAAAAACATCAAAAAGAATCGTTTATTCTAAAGTTCCTTTTTCCATCTTCGGGGCCATTTAGATGACTTCAATATTGCAAAAAAAAAAAAAAAAAAAAAAAAAAAAAAAATCTAATTTCAGCTACGAGAAACGAAACTAATGTGTCAGAAGAAAAAAAATATGATAATAACTATAAAAAAGAAGGAAAATCTCATTCCAATGCGCATTAAATAAAGAACAAGAAAAGAAAAACAAAGACATCGACACTGTTTCCAAAACCCATTCATCATTGGCACCTCCATAAAAAAAAAAAAAAAAAAAAAAAGTTTTCACCTAAAAGGCTAACAGACATCTCGAAAACCTTTAACTCCCCCCCCCCCCCCCCCCAACCACGGCTTACCATGTTACATACTAATTAGGTCTTCCTTCTCGCCTCTATCACCCCTCTCCCCCCTTACACCCCCTTCCTCCCCCCCCCCCCCCGCCCACGGCCCCCCAACCAACATGCTTGCAGAGCAGGGCAGGGGGTGGTAGGGGTAGGGGGAGGGTAGGGGCAGAGGAGGAAGAGGAGGAGAAGGAGGAAGAGGAGGAGGAGGAGGGGGAGGGGGTAGGAAGAGGAAGGGAGCGGTAGGGGGTATGGGAATTGCTTTAGATACATATATATATGCATACCTACATATATATCTATATCTATCTATATATATATTTTTTTTTATTTTTTTTTATATGTACGCTCTGTAATCCTTTTTATTATATTAGTCATCATCATTCTGATCGCCAGCATAAGTATCATCGTTACTCATTATCACTGTTTTCGCATCACCTTCGCCAGGCGGGTCCCTCTGAGCTTCTATCATACTATGGTGTTGACTTACACTCTAACCCCATGCCGTCTCTTCCTATAATGCAGTACCTTTCATGGGCCATAACCCAGCAACACCACAGCAACACCACACCACACTAACACCACAGCCACAGCACCACAGCACACAAGCTCACCACACCACATCATCTTTACAACACAACACCCACCACACAATACATCACAGAAGAAAAAATAGATTATTAACTACTATCACACGCTTCACTGCATCACCCCACAGCAGTGCAAACGAAGCACCGGCAATATTACCACCCCGTCACCGCACATTTCACTGCCAACTCTACTACGTCTAATTTCAAGAAAGGGATATCTGGCAACTCACCCTGACTCTGGTGCACTCCGATTCACCGAATTGATTTTGAGAAAAGATTAAGATAGGGGTGCTGACGGCAACTAATTAAGAAAAAAAAAGAAAAAAAAAGATGCAAAGCACATATATAAATAACTAAAAAAAACTATCCCCAGACTCAAAAGAGAAAAAAAGAAAAGAAAAAAAAACAACAGAAACATCTATCGAATCGGAATGCTCCAAGAGTTCAGTTGCCAGTGTTTCCTTTTCCCGAGATTGCATGCGCTATATAACTACCAACGAGGCTCTACTCACGTCTTGGGAATGTGGATCTTGTCATCTTCGGTGTGTCTGGGAAAACACGAGAAAATTCTGGTTAAGCGGATGAGCACCGAGGCTCTGGGTGGATCTGATAGACACAGACACTGTCCATGCTTGTTTTGTTTTCTCTTTATTTCTCTGATTTCTATATTTGTCTTTAATTTGAATCCTTATCTATGGGTTATATCTGTTATTATAATTATTAGTATTCTTTTTTTTTTGGAGGGGGGGTTCTCTATTGGGGGTCTGACGAACACGCTTTTTTGTGAAATTTTAAATTCTTAGCATTACTTTCTTCTCTTAATTAATAATCATCCAATTATTCATCTATTTACTTATTAAATTTATCAATTTATCAATTGATTTTGAGGGGAGAGGGAAGTGTGTAGGTTACATTAGATTCCCACTTCCTTCTACAATGCAAAGGAAGTTTCTTCTTCATTTCATACTTAACCATTTCATTCCTTTTACGTTTCGATCTTTAAGAAAAATTATCAGGGATGTAAAAAAGTAATTTCCATGAGAAAAAACAACCGATGTAAACTTCGCGCAGCTAAGATCTAGAAGGCTAAATAATTTAACTAGTTTCTAACGTGTCCGGCTGTTAGAGTGCGCATGCGTTACACTTGGTCATGCGCACTGGCCTCCATGCGCATCGCCGTCATGCGCAGCTCTGCTCTAAACTCGTGTCTATCAGCAACCACTGCATGCAAAAGAAGGCTTAAATTCTAAGGAATAACTAAGGATTTTCTCTTCATGTAGGTGTGCTAGCTACTTAGAGGTAATGACTATAAATTTGACAAGATCAGATCACATTATTTGCAAAGCGGTAATTTCCCACTCTATAGATGGATGGAAATAATTATAGTTTTATTCATCTTTTTTTTTTCTTTTTTTTCTTTACTTCTGATACGAACCCAGAATGTCTATAAACTTACAAGACGCCTGTTCTTGTGCCTTTATTTAGTAGAACAGTCCAAATCTAATTCAGATGGGAAGAAACTGCAAATCAATCGCATTATACCAATCACCACAATAAAATGCAACGAAAGAGTGGTATTTCCCGCGGATAGAAAAAAAAAAAAATCGAGTTTTGTACATCCTTAAAAAAAAGAAAGAATGAACGAAAGAAAAAAACAAATGACGAAAACAAATATAAACTTATCCTCTTCCCTTCCCACACTCTTTAAAAGACTTACATCTTGGGTATCTGGATTTTATCGGCCTCCGTGTGCCTGGGGAAATCGTGCCAAGACCTAGCCGGCCTTTGAGAGTTGGGGGAGGTGCCAGCTGGTGCCCGGAGGTCGGTGCCCAAGAGGGAACTGGGTTGGACCATCTCCTCGTAGCCGAAGGTCTGTGGGAGAGAAAGAATGTTATTAGAATGCTTTTTTTCGTTATTTTTTTTCGTTTTTTTTTTTAAGATGGAAGTTGGTTGGGGAAGTTTTAAGTGAGGGTTAGATGAAGTTCTCTTGAGGAACGTGTTTTGTGGGTAGACCTCTATATTAGTTTTTTTTCTTCTGGGGAATTAGAAGGAAGGGGAAGGATTGATGTAAAAATAATGGGCTTTGGAAATAATCTAGTTTCAGGTCTTTGTGTTTTTTTTTCTCTGTATATCTCTAAATTAGATAGACAGAGAAAGAGAGAGAGGGAGAGAGAGAGAGAGATAGATAGAAAGATAGATAGAGAGAGAGAGAGAGCAATCAAGCATAAATCAGTCCAAATAACAAAGCCCAAACGTAAAATAAACAAAACATCCTTATGAATCATTCATTAAAAAAAAAAAAAAAAAAAAAAAAGTAACCATAAACCTCATTTAGCAAACCACGAGATGCAAAGAAAATGGTTAACGTCTTGAGAAGAAAACGGATACTAAAGCGGCGAGATAATTAAGGGGGGACTACACAATTATCTAGTAAAGCCCACGTCTACGAAGGGAAGAAAGACGAAAGATGAAGAGGAGGATGACTCAGGGATCGTCGGAAATGATAAATGGACAATTGAAAGCAATGCTATGCAATTAGCGAAGAGTAATTGAAAAGGAAACGGAGATAAGTCCCACCCCAACAAAAAAGAAGAAGAAAAAAAAACGGAATATCGTGTAATTGAAACGGCCATCAATAACTCGCTTAGATTTGAGCTGCCTCTTCTTTTTTTTCTTTTTTTTAATACTTCTTTTCTTTTCCTTTTTCTTTTCCTTTTTTTATTTCTTTTTTTGTTCTTTCCTTTCCGAAAGTGAATGACAAATGGCCACTATATTCAGCTTGACCTTAGCAATCATCTTTGTGACCTTACACATCAATTTTCCATTTGCCGAAGTTATAACAATGGCGACCTGTGCTGTAATAACAGGCGGTCTAACCATACAGGAGATGATAATGAATGCGTGAGATGTGCTTATGAATAGCCCAGAGAGTCACAGATGAAATATTCACCTCTGGTACACATGGGTGCGTACGCGTGTTTGTGTGTGTGTGTGTGTGTGTGTGTGTGTGTGTGTGTGTGTGTGTGTGTGTGTGTGTGTGTGTGTGTGTGTGTGTGTGTGTTTGTTTGTGTGTGTGTGTGTTCTCTTCTTCTCCGCTTCCCCTTTGTCTCCCTCTCTATCTCTCTCCTTCCTTCTTTCGTCCCCGCCATCTCTCTCCCTCCCTTCTTCACCCCTTCCTCTTTCGCTTCTTTTCTTATCATTCCTTTCCTCTATTTTCTTCCTTTTCCTCTCTCCTCTTTTCTTATTTTTCCTAATATCATCTAATTCACCCTATCTTGAAAATATATTTTTTGAGAAGAAAAAGAAGAAGAAGGAGGAGGAAGAAGAAGAGAAGAAGGACGAAGAGAAGAAGCAGAAGAAAAAGAAAAAGAAATAGAATAAGGAGCATGAAGAAGAAGAAAAAAGAAGAAGGAGGTGGAGGAAGAAGAGAGGGAGGACGAAAAGAAGAAGCAGAAGAAAAAGAAGGAGAAGAAGAAAGAGGAGGAAGAGGAAAAGGAGGAGACGAAGGAATAACGATATGAAGAAAACACACCTTGTCAATTCCTTAATCTCATCCGATAATTAATCGGCGAATAAATGTTTAATCGGAGAGAAAACAATAATTGAAAATCAAACAATCAGTTATTATCCTCTTTTTTTACTTCTCTCTCTCTCGTAGGAAATCAAGAATTGAAGAAAAATTGGGAAGAGAGAAATGGTGAAGATTAGGAAAGTTGAAGTGTATAATCGTAAATTCGTAATTAAGCGAATGAATGTGATTTGCGTTTATTCATTTTCAATAATAGATACAACATGCGAATTAAATGCTTTGGTCCTTATTGAGGTTAAACCTTCATGTCGATTAATGCTTAAATTCGATGGTTATTTAAAACTAATATCTAAATTCTATATTCATGTCTGTTTTGCCTTTTGAATATACCGAGACGTCAATGTATCAGTTATTAAATAATTTAGAAATACTGTAAAGATAAGAGTTAAAAATAGGCTCATGGATGACTGATAAAGCAAAAAAGTTACTTTTAATAAACATATTTATAATGGCACGGATTCTTCAGTTTCTGTTATCGAACTATAATAGTTTTTATACACAAACATACATATACACATACAGATACATTCCTCACACAGAAACACACACACACACACCACACTCACACACTCACGGAACACGTACACACACTCAAGGATCACACACACACACACACACACACACACACATGCATGGGAAACTTACATAGACACAGACTCAGATACAGACACAGTCCCTCCACACAAACACACACGCACACACACACACACAATCACGGAACACACACGCAGTCTTTATAATTTGTAAGCATTACCAAACGGACAATAAGAATGTGTCACTTGATTCATGCATGAGTGTGTTTGAAAAAAAAGTCTTTGTTTTAGTGTGTATTCAGAGAACTAAAATATTTGGGGTCACGTTAGAAGGTTATTGTAAGTTAAATCAGGCAAAGAAGAAATATAAAGAGAGAGAGAGAGAGAGAAGGAGAGAGAGAGAAAAGAAAATGAAAAAAAAGGAAAATTAAAAGAAATGCATTTACAGAAACAGAGAGTGATATCATTGGAAAGGTGAAATTACATACCTGTATTTTCTTTTTCTTTTTTTCTTTTTTTCTTTTTTTCTCTTCCTGATTGATTGTTTTATTGTGTTTTGTGGGGCTGTATGTTTCTCTTTTGCGTTAGTTCATAAAGGACGAATAAACAGGATTGGTTCTTGGTATCAGTTACAGCCATCTAGGTTACTAATGGAAAAGAAGGATATGCAGGTAAACAGACACACACACACACACACA
>NC_061823.1:17068878-17081419 GCF_019202785.1 Penaeus chinensis | reverse complement strand
TTCGATCCAACAGATCCACACTGGATCAGATCTTCGGCGAATTCTAGAACTAAGTTGGGTGTCCCGGAGCCCACCACCATTGGCTTTGTTGATTTAAAAGCTGACTTGGAATGTATGAGATCCTGGGGATGATGGGACGACTAGACGGAATCACGGCTTTCATCAAAGCGATGTACGAGGGATCGGCCAACGTTGTTAGAGTTGGAAGGAGGATCATGTGTTGGTGTATATCTGTATACATATATACATATACATACCCCCCCCCCCCCCCCCACACACACAAACACACACACATATATATATTGTTCAGTAAAGGAGTTTTATAATAGAATTCCCTCACAAGTAAATCAATATTTGTGTTTAATATTTGATGTGGATCCTGCACTGCAGTAGTAATAATCAGAAATGTGCGTTAATGTGCACTGTTTATTTTTTCAAGTATGTAAAGATTATTATTGATAATTATGGGGATATCAAAAAATCTTTCAAATTATATATAATAATGAGATGGAGTTTTCAAATGTAAATAATGTTGACCCAACGGACTCGAACTGGAACTTGTGTGGGTAAGACGCACGGTCTTGTAGTATTTTTTTTTTTTTTTTTTTTTTTTTTGACTATTATTCGGCTGTAAGTTTAGTGCCATTCCAGTACAAAGTCTCCAGTGTGTTTATTTGATGATTTATACAAAAATGGGATATACTGAACAAGAAATACCCATGATGCCCAGAATTCACTTCTTGTTCTATCAGATCTAAAGTCCAACTTCTGAGATCTAATGCTTGCCATTTTGGTGTTTCTTCTCGGTGGTGAACATTTGGTTCCACTTGAAGAAATTAATCCTCACAACTAATTTCCACGTGTTAAGACATTTTCATTCGAGACATCTGCCTAGTGGCAATTATTTAGTTAAAAATCAAGGAATATTTCACCGTTAATTTCTGGTTTACGTCCCTCCTGGTAGATCTGGTCCTGAAGTCATCCTGAAGTGTTGGCACGTAGTCTGGCCAACTCGCTGGGGTAAGAGAAGGAAGCTCTGAACATAATTCCCCCCTGCTGCCTTGTAAGGCATGCCTTTGTAAGCAAAAGCTAGGAGAGCGTAACTCTGTAATAGTTTAAATTAATGCTTGAGTCAAATAAAAAAAAATATATAAACCTGTACTGTTGTTTCATATATTTCCACACCTTTGCTGCATCCCTTGAGGAATTATTGAACTGTGATAAAAAATAATAGTATTGTGTTGTGAAAAAGTGAAATATAGAGAGTTTCAAAGTTTTAAATATTTTATTGTGTATATTTTGTTGAATGATCATTCATCTACGAAATTCAAAAAAATATATCAGTTTTACGGAGACAGAAATGAACAGATATAAGGTTATCTCAGGAATGAAAAGTGACCAATGATGCGTTATATTTGATGAATAACTTAATTTTACTTAACTTATATGATGAATATTAATAAATAATTGGCTTATTAAAATTAAAGTTTCCACAATACCAGTGACGCTTACGACTTTTTTGAGTTAATGATAAACAAATGAAGGACAAGAACAAATATGTATATATAAATGGTATATATATATATATATATATATATATTTATATATATATATATATATATATATGTAGGCCTCCCTCTCTATATATATATGTGTGTGTGTGTGTGTGTAGGCCTTTATATGTATATATACACATATATGTATATTTGTATTCACACACACATATATATATATATATATATATATATATATATATATATATATATACATGCACACACACACACACACACACACACACACACACACACACACACACACACACACACACACACACACACACACACACATCACGCGTGCGTACATGTGTATGCGCACACACACATGCAAATCCGCAAATACGCTCATGCGCCAAACTGCATCGTCTCTGCCGTTCCACTGGACCCATCAGCTGCGTGGAGAGCGGGAGCATGCTGCATGGGCGACAGATGCTCCTCACATCCTTTCGACCAGCTTTGGCTCTATCTATACGGGAGGACAGTCAATAATGCCATAGTCAATAGTCAACATTGACTGATTGTGGCCTTCTGTATATATATTCATATATATATATATATATATATATATATATATATATATATATATATATATATATGAATATATATATATATATATATATGAATATATATATATATATATATATATATACATACATATACATATATATACACACATATATATATATATATTTATATATATATATGTGTGTGTGTGTGTGTGTGTGTGTGTGTGTATGTGTGTGTGTGTGTGTGTGTGTGTGTGTGTGTGTGTGTGTGTGTGTGAGAGAGAGTGTGTGTGTACATATATATATACATATATATACACACATAAATATATAGATATATATATGTACTTATATGTGTATATATACCTAATATATATGTATATATATATATATATATATATATATGTATGTATGTATATGTGTGTGCATGTTCGGGGCAAAGAGGTTGATTAGTAAGATGATCAATAATTACTCGAATAAAGTTACGTCGTGTAGAAAGAGGTAACGTAAACATTTGAAGACGGACTGAGCGTCGACCACACGAGAGTAATGTGTTCTCGCTTTGATTAAAACAAATTTAGAAGATCAGGCAGAGGACGTGCCTGCTGGGGAGCGTGTATGTGTATATATATGTATACATATACATACATATAAGTATCTATCTATCTACTTATCTATCGCTCTCTCTCTCTCTCTCTCTCTCTCTATATATATATATATATATATATATATATATATATATATATATATATGCAAACTGCCAGATGCACTGATGAACGCCTTCTGCAGAAAGCACTGCCCAGCCAGCACCTTCACCGTAACCCTGGCACGGGGAGCTCATATGGTACGGTAGTGGGTGAGTCAATCGTAGATATGATGGGTGAGAACCACCAACAATGATTATTTCCCCTATGGAAGAACCACTGGTCAGTCACCCAAGTATAAAGACCCAGTCAACTACATGATGTCAACCTCGTACCAAGTAAATCGTCAAACACTGCATCGGCGATGGCACGAATAAGGTGATATATATGTGTGTGTGTGTGTGTGTGTGTGTGTGTGTGTGTGAGTGTGTTTGAGTGTATGCATGTGTGTATGTGTATCTGCATGAGTGTGTGTGTGTGTGAATAGGTAGAGATATTCACATCTCTCTCTCTTTCTCACTCACTGTTTCATTCTTTCGCCCCTCCCTCTCCCTCTCTCTCTGTCTACACACATATATATATATATGAACATTTTGATATACATGTATATACATATATATACTATATACAAATACATATATATATATATATACATACATACATACGTACACGCAACATATATATGTATCTATATACATTTATATATTCTTATATGCATAGGTATATAATTATCTATCTGTCTATATATCTCTATATATGTGTGTATACATATATCTATATACATATACAAACATATATGTGTGTGTATATACATATACATATAGATGTGTGTATACACACACACACACACACACACACACACACACACATATATATATATATATATATATATATATAGAGAGAGAGAGAGAGAGAGAGAGAGAGAGAGAGAGAGAGAGAGAGAGAGAGAGAGAGAGAGAGAGAGGGTGAGTGGAGAGAGGGAAAGACAGAAAGACAGAGAGAGAGAGAAATGTAATAAAGCTATAATTATAAATATGTATATATATATATATATATATATATATATATATATATCCGTGTGTAAGCGTGCGAGTGTTTTAAAGCTAATGCTCATCCGCACTGACGCATGCGCCCGCTTGGCCCTCCTTCTCTCCCTCTGCCTTGGCCCACATTCCTGCCTACGCCCTCCTGCCTACCGGTCACCAACTGCTCCTCGCGCCCGTGGCACTAAGCTGCAAGATCCTCGGCGACACACTCCAGGAAGATGAAGTTCTTGCTCCAGTTGGCAGTACTCTCTCCCTGCTTCTTCGTGTGGCTGGTCGTGGGGCAGCGGTTCATCTTGAACAGCACTACCGATACCTGTCTGAAAACTTCTGTTGAATACTCGGTCCTGAGTGTGACCCTGTGCTCCATGCGCTGCAGCATGAATGGCTGCCTCGCGTTTGAGTTTCAAGGTAAGAGGAGAACACTTTTATGCTTAGTCAAACACAGGTGTCGTAGGGGAAGTCGCCGCCGTGGCACAAGTATTAGCGCGCCGAATCTCGGTTGATTAGGAAGGGCATCCAATCAGGCAAGGGTGGCACTGCCAAATAACCTCTCAATAGTGAATTGGGAGATGCCTATGTCCTGCAGTGGAATAAAGGGTGGTTGAAAAAAAAAAAAAAAAAAAAAAACCTACACACATACATATGTATGTATTTATGTACTCAGGTATGTTTGTATCAATCTATCTATTTATCTATGTTTATAGATAGATAGATGCATACATACATAAACACACACACACACACATATATTATATATACACACAAACATATGTGTCTGTCTCCCTGTCGGTCTCTCTTTCTCTTTCTCTCTCTTTATATATATATATATATATATATATATATACATATATACATAGATATATATAGATGTATATATTTATACATGCATGTGCATGTAGATATATTATATATATATCATTATCATTGGGGAGCTTACGCCGGCGGGCGCGCATAGCCGCATAGCCGCATCCACCCTTCGTGAACACCTACGAAGGTCCCTCATGGCAAGCCGCCAGGCAAGGGCACAGCCTCTAGTTCTTCACGACAGGTTTGATCAATCTGCCCAAGCCACGATTTCCTCGGTCGTTCTACAGGCCTCCTCCATCCAGGGTTATCTCGAATAGAGAGCCTGGTGGGCAGGGTCTTCCTGTGGGAATCGAGCCAAGTGGCTTCCAAAGAGGGATACCACACCTTTCGGCAAGTCAGGGGGAATGGTACCAGTCTGCCAGATGGCAGACAGGACAGCATGCAAGCAAGCCTCATGCAATAGGTTCCCTCTCTCTTGTGCAAGTAACAGGTCCTGTACCAGTCTCACTGTGCAACTGTTGGTTGGACACATGGTCCCACCAATTGTACACTATGATCCAGTACATGGACGTGTTACAAAAGGCGTCAAGACGAGATTCAAAAGTACAAGATAGCGTCCAGGTTTCACTACCATATAGTAAAACTGACAGTATTAGGGCTTTGAAAACACATAGCTTGGTCCTTCTACACAGGTACCGGCATCTCCATTTACTCCTGTTGAGAGATTTCATGACCCCTGTTGTAAGGGCAGTCCGTCTACTGACTTCCTAGTCTGAGAGCCTAAGGTCATGAACAGCACTACCAAGTTATGTAAACCTCGATGTTCTCAAAGCAAGTACGAACTGTACTGTATAAAGCTCTCTATGACCTCGATGTTCTCACTACAAGTATGTACTAACTGAGCAGGATCTCCTAGCAGGCCCCCAAAGTCCTTAATCTTGGTCTTAGTCCAGGAGACCTCTAGCCCCTGGGGCTTCGTTTCATTGCTAAATGCATTAAGAGCCGCTACTAAAGTTTCAAGAGACTCAGGTAGAACAGCAACATTATCAGCAAAGTCAAGGTCGGTGACCTTGATATTGCCCAGAGTTGTTCCACAGTGACTTTGGACAGTAGCTCTGCCCCGTATCCAGTTCATGCAAGTGTTGAAAAGTGTTGGTGCAAGAACACAGCTTTACCTTACTCTTGAACTAACAGGGAAGAAGCTCGACAGGCCCCACCGTACTTTACAGCACCCTCAGTTCCAGTATACAGGCTTACTATTAATCCAACAATCCTTGTTGGAATGAGTCTCAGCATCTCCCAGAGTGATTCATGATGCACTGTATCAAACTGATCCTTGAGGCCGATGTAAGCTGCAAGCAGCCCACACCCGAAATCACATCGGCGCTCTACAATGACTCGAAGCACCAGGATACGGTCTACCAGGAGTGAATCCATATTGCTCCGGCCTCTGGTGCTCACCAGGTGGTCTCTGATTCGTCTCAGGGGGAAGTGAGAGAGAACCTTGACCGGTATATTGAGCAGCGTAATGCCTCAGTGATTGCTGCAGACCCACCAATCCTCTTTCCCCTTTTAGAGAGGGATACCACACCCTTCAGCAGGTGTGTGTGTGTGTGTGTGTGTGTGTGTGTGCACTATGTACGTATATGTGTACACACGCACACACACGTATATACATCTATGTATAAATGGCAGACAGAACAGCATGCAAGCAAGCCTCATGCCATAGGTTCCCAACCAGCCTTTAACAGTTTAGCTGGGATGCTGCAGAAACCCACTGCTTTACTGCCCTTCAGCTTGCAGATTGCCCCCCTGATTTCAGTCAGGGAGGGTGGATCCTCGCTGATGGGTGGGTCTGGGAAAGGAATCTCGACACTACCTACATCCAATTAATTGTTGGTGGATCACCCTGGTACAACTGCTCAAAATAATAAGCCAAGTGCACCTCCACCCCAACAGGATCTGAGATTATCTACCAACTTGCTAAATGGACTGCAGTCATCTGCGAGGAGGGCTTGGAGTTCAGCTTTCTCAGGACTTGGTAGGCAGGACGAAGGCCATTTACTAAGAAATGGCTTTTGACCTCCTCTGTAAGATTCCAAATAAACTGTTCCTTGTCCCTTCTCAACAGTGACTTAGTCCTATGCAGGGAATGATGCAAGTCGCAATCCCCTGCCAGCCGAGCCGCATAACAAGCATCTGTGGCTTCCAGTGTCTTCTGCAAGATGAAATTTTATCTTGCTCTTAGGCATTCACTAATCAATTCTTTGGCTGCATCGAGTGTTTCACGTGTGACGAACAGGAGAACAGGGTCCGTCAAGCCCCCTCCCTCAATCTGTCCACATGAGCAACCTAGGGTGTTCATTGGAACAACTGTGGGTTCTGAAGTGGACCCGGAGAGTAGCCAAAACTAATCTATGATCAGTTCCAAAGAACTCGGTGCTCTGATACACCATACAGTTCTGGAGGATTCTCCAGTCAGAATGTGGTTGATCTCCTTGACCACATTACCCGCACTGCTGGGCCAAGTCCAACGATGTGGGTCAGAACGCTGATACCAAGAGCCAGAAATCCTCAATTTCTGGCAACCTTGCAAAGTCCTGGAAAAGGAGGCTATTCTCACTGCCAGCATCAGCTCCTGAGCCATGAAGACCGACAGACATCTCACAGCTTGCTTGGTTGCAGCCAGATACCGCATTGAAGTCACCCAGAACAATACGAATGTCTCACTGAGGACAGCTGTCTGTCACAGATGCAAGTTTGGCATAACATATCGCTATCACTTCAAGTTTATACACATCAGCAAGAGCTTACACAGCAATAAGAGACATGAAACCAAATGTAAGCTTCAGTCTCCATACCATTATATGCACATCGACTAGAGTGACCTCTACTACCGAGGGTTGTAGTCTGCTGGAGATGGCTATGGCTAATCCCTGGAGATGGTGACCATTGCTGCGGCCCGACCAGTAAGTAATAAGTGTAGCCACCCATACTAATCATGCCGCTACCAGGTCTTCTCACCTTCGAGAGAGCAGCCACCTCAAGTCTCAGCTCCCTCGACAGTATTGGTAACCGATCGTCCTGTTGCAAAGAGCAGACGTTCCAAGCCCCCACCCTGACAGCCCGCCTGAGGTCTAACCTCGGGCAGTCACTCCGGGTGGACGCCACCTCTGCCACCCCCACCGCCGTTACCCCATATAGCAAGGGTTAGCTGGCTGCAGGTTCCATAATCTATCTCTGGGGCTCTCGTGGGCTTTGCGTGTCCACACGCGGGTGGGCCATGACTCAGGGCCTTCTGCTGCTCCAAGAGCCTCCCCAGTTCATCCTAGGACCGCAAGGTAACTAAATTCCATGGGTGACCACGATGAGGCACTGCAGACGTCTTGATGCTGGAGAGACTATGACCTAACAAGGGAGACTTATGCACAGCTGCTAACGTTTTGACACCAGACTAGCCAGCAGTGGCAGCTGCAAGTGAAAAGCCATGCAAAGCACTTAACACTAACTAGGCTACCACAGCATCGCTTCAAATCACCCTGAGTATGAAGCACTCACCCTATATATGTGTGTGCGTACGCGCGCGCGCGCGCGTTTGTGTGTGTGTGTGTGTGTGTGTGCACTATGTACGTATATGTGTACACACGCACACACACGTATATACATATATGTATAAATACATACATGTATATATATATAGAAAGAGAGAGACACACACACACACACATGTATATACACAGATGTATGTATGCAAGTATGTTTGTATCAATCTATATCTATATATACACACACACATATATGTGTGTGTGTGTATCTCTATAAATACACACACACACACTTATATATATATATATATATATTTATTTATTTATACATACATGTGTATGTATATATATATACATATATATATGTGTGTGTACATACTGCAAACACACACACACACACACACACACACACACACACACACACACACACACACACACACACACACACACACACACACACACACACTCACCCTCACATATACATACATATGTGTACATACAAACACACACACACACACACACACACACACACACATATATATGTATATATATATATATATATATATATATATATATATATATATATATAGCTGATTTATTAATAATGAAATATAGTATTTGCTCATGCTAGTAACCCTGAACTTTCCCATACAAACAAAGGTTTTGAGAACGATTGTGAATATGACAGTTGACATTCCGCTAGTCGAGTTTGACCTTATATTTTCACTATTTTAATCATAATTAAGCCAGCATTAGGTCTACCAACTGCGGCGCGAGGAATGTATCAGGCATGCATCAGTCCCCCGCAAAAGTCATAAGAGAAGGAGCTCAGTTTAGTAATACGGTGTGCATGTTCGGGGCACGTCGCACCTATATAAAGAGAGAGATAGAGAGATAGATAGATAGATAGATAGATAGATAAACAGATATATATATAGATATAGATAGATAGATATAGATATATATATATGTGTGTATATATGTGTGTGTGTGTATGTGTGTGTGTGTGTGTTGCAATCACTATTTTATATTCATCACACACTCGACATGGTACCAAAATTGTAATTAAATCGAAAGGTGAACTTATAACGTGTGTTTGTGTATATATGTGTCCTGTCAGGCAATGGTGCGGTGCAAGTAACTGAATAATTGAGAAAGGCCTCAGTTCTTCAGTGGAATGACTGGAATATATATATATAAATATATATATATAAATATATATATATATATATATATATATATATATTATTCACAAATACGGTAAAATCCATCTTTCCCCCCTTCTAATTGACAACGCTCTGTATTATCAGCGGTCGCGGAGGTCTGTTCCAAGCTGGGGATTAGACGATTCGGATTCTGTCCTAGTCTCCCCAGCCTTGTTCACAAAACTGCCTGTCCTTCGCAAAAACTTCATTTCCGATATCTATCTATCTATCTATATATATATATATATATATATATATATGTATGTATGTGTATATATATACATATAAGTATAAGTGTTTGTGTATGTATGTGGGTATATGTGTGTATGTATGTATGTATGGGTAGTTATGTATGTATGTATATATGGATGTATGTATATATGTGTATGTATGTATACGAGTATGTATACGAGTATGTATGTGTGTATATATGTATACGAGTATGTATCTGTATGTGTGTGAATATATGTATGTGTATGTATGTGGATATATGTATGTGTATGTGTATATATGCGTGTATATGTATGTGTAGGTGTGCATATGCATGAATATTTATATAAATGTATATATGTATATATACGTATGTATGTGTATATATATGTATGTATGTTTGTGTGCATGAATGTATATGCATATTTATATGGGTATTCATAGTCACATGTATATATACAAGGTATGTGCGCATGAATGCGTGCACATAAGTGTGGGTGAGTACATACATATGTATGTGCACATAAAGCGCGCGTATGTTTATATGTGTATGCATGCGCATGGGTGTAGTTGTGCATAATGTATAAGTACGTATGCATAGCATATGCATAGGAGCATTGTAAAGGCGTATGCTTTCATGTGCATGTGCACGAAAAAGAACATATGCGTAGTAATTAGGACATTTGCGGGTGAACAACTATGTCTGCACTAAGCGCACATACGAATAAATAAAATCAGTGTATAAAAATACAATCACACGTATACGCACTTCTGATACTCAACCCGATGCTCACGGGAGTATATTCTGGTGTAGTGAGCAGGCCCGGGTGTTGCTGCTCATAAGTCCACACTAGACAGGGCCAACCTTGCTGGAGGGGCTTATCAGTAGCATCCCGGCCAAAATACTCCCCCTCCCACTATGATACACCTAGGCCAGTAACTCGGCTGTTTACCTCACAATCAAAAACCATGACTACACAGACAGAGCAACGGCCCTCATTCCTCGGAGGCGAAGGAGCCCCTGGTTACGGCGGCGATCAGGATAGCTCTGGAGCAGAAGGTGCTAAGAATCCCCGGCCAAGAACAGGCCGCCCCACGTTGATGAACCTTTGCACATATAATATAAGGACATTGAGAACGGAATCCGACTTACTAGCATTACTTGAGGAACTCTCCTTCATTAAATGGGATGTTGTAGGACTCTGTGAGGTTAGAAGACTAGGTGAAGAACAGAAGATACTAAATGATGGACACGTGCTCTATTGGAGAGGTAAACCTCAGGGTAACAAGCAAGAATTAGGGGTAGGTTTCTTAGTTCACAAACGTTTAGAAAAGAATATAGTAGAATTCCATAGTATAAACGAAAGAGTAGCTTCAGTAACAATAAAACTAAATAATAGGTACAACTTAAAGATTGTTCAAGTCTATGCTCCAACCTGCAGCCACAGTAATGACGAAATAGAAAGCTTCTATAAAGATGTTCATTTAGCCAACGACAGAGTAAAAACCCATTTCACCAAAATTATGGGAGACTTTAATGCCAAAATAGGTAAAAAGACAGAAGGAGAAACCGTAGTGGGGAATCACGGAGTAGGCACTAGGAATGAAAAGGGAACAAATGCTAGTCGACTTTGCGGAGGCTCGATCACTCAATATCATGAATACATTCTTCGAAAAAAAAACTAGAACCGAAGTTGACATGGAAGTCGCCATCGGACATCAAACACGAAATTGACTTCATAATTTGAAATAGGCGTGATATTGTAAAAAATGTGGGAGTTATTAATAAAGTAAATGTTGGCAGCGACCACAGGTTGGTCAGAGGCCAAATTAAATTACACCTCAGAAGGGAAAGGAATAAATTAAAACGAAAACCGCAGCCAAACTTAGCTAACTTAAAGACCAAAACGACAGAATTTAGCATTAACATCCAAAACAGATATTCACTTCTCAGCGACGAAGATCTCAACATTGACCAAATCAACAAACAGTTAAATGACATAATAAAGGCAGCTGCACTTGAAGTAGGCGGTGAGAACGTCAAACAAAACTCCAGTAAGTTCTCGATAGAAACTAAAGAACTTATGCAAAAACGTAGGGTCATGAAAGCATCGTCAAATAGGGACAAAATAGAATTAGCTGAACTAACAAAAACTATACACAAAAAGAAGAGAGAAGATGTACAGAAATTCAATACTCAAATAATAAATGAAACAGTGATCTCAGGTACCAGCATAAAAACAGCTAAGAGGAGACTAGGAATAGGGAGAAATCAAATATATGCAATAAAAAAAAAACAAAAAAACAGACGGAGATGTGAGATATAATAAAAATGAAATCATAAGAGTAGTGGAAAACTTTTACAGGGATCTATACAACGCAAATGAACAGCCACGGATAGAAGTGAACGCGGTAACTAGAGAAGTACCTAACATCACAACAGTAGAAATAAAGAGAGCGCTTAAAGGCATGAAGAGAGGGAAAACACCAGGTGAAGACGGTATTAGTATAGATCTTATAATAGATGCAGGGGGAAATTGCAACAGTGAAACTAGCCAATCTTTTTAAAAATGCCTTCTAAATGGGAAAATTCCGAAAGCCTGGGGAAATGCAACAATTATTTTGATTCATAAAAAAGGGGACAGAAGGGATCTAAAAATCTACCGACCCATAAGTCTCCTTTCAGTTACTTACAAACTGTTCACTAAAATCATCACAACTCGCATCTCTGATAGTCTGGATTCTAACATCCTAGAGAACAGGCAGGCTTCCGCAGTGGATTCTCAAAAACAGACAACGTACACACGCTTACCCAAATAAGAGAAAAAATAAACGAATATAGGAAACCCATGTGTATGGCATTCATTGATTACGAATAGGCATTTGACTCTGGACAAATACCAGCAGTACTAGAAGCTATTCGAAGACAGGGAGTAGAGGAGGTATACTGTAAACTATTAGAAGATATATACGAAGATGGGACAGCAACCATCAAGTTTCACACAGAAACCGATAAAATCCC
>NC_061823.1:17026378-17066378 GCF_019202785.1 Penaeus chinensis | reverse complement strand
CTTGCTTATTTAAAAATGTTGTCTCCTTCCATACTTTCCAAGTTTTGCTCTCGTTAAGGCATTTCTTTTTGAAAAGTTGCCGAGATTTATTACTGCTATTTATTATTACACTTGTTTATAAGGTGAATACAATGGCATATCTGACCTCATCAGGGGTTGCAAGGTTGTGTGTGTGTGTGTGTGTGTGTGTGTGTGTGTGTGTGTGTGTGTGTGTGTGTGCATTTGTGCGTATGTGCGATTGAATGCAAGTGTGTTTGTGTATATGTATGAGTGTGTGTACAAATAACACTCTTAAGGTGATAATGCCCTAACCCAACACAGCCTAGCCTGCAGTAATTACAACCTAAAAGATTATCTAACAAGAAAGTTGTTTCGTTTATGCGAATAAACAGGCAAATAAAAATAAATATGTAAATTAAAATAAAACGATAGAAAGGTAATAAAATACATAATAAATTTATATACAAATAAATATACGAATAACATTGTATATATGCGCGTGTGTGTGTGTATGTATCTATATATATATATATATATATATATAAACACACACAAATACACGCACACACACACACACACACACACACATATGTGCATGAATGTATCTTAACTATTATCATCATTATTTTATTTTCACTACCTTCCAGATGGCGTGTGCAAAATCTACCACCTGGGCTTCGAGGAGCCTACCCCTGGAATGAAATCCGTATACAGGGCTTTTACTGGTCTTGCAAATATTGTGTCAGGGAAGACAGTTACAGCTTCACAACATTTCAGTGTACAGTAAGTTTTTTTTTTTTTTTTTTTTTTTTTTGTTAAAAAAAATTTAAGCAGTAGAAAAGCAGCATGAATGCACAAACTTAGTCTTCTTTTTTATGTTTTTTTTTTGTGAATACTTTTCAAAGTTGTAGAAGAGAGGTACGAATGCGCAAAATAGATTGTTTTCTTCGTTTTTGTGAGAAAAAAAAAATAGTTGTAAAAATTTAGGTATGAATGAAATTTATTTTTATGAATGAAATTCTGATTCCATATTTCCAGTATGTCAAATAAATCACAGAGCTGATGATAAGAAGCAGGACATTGGATATTAAATTATCTTTTACTCACATGGTGGCGCCAATTCCATTTTCTATCAGCACTAACTCCCTGGTATCACAGAATAGCACGTAGATTAGAGCGATGTAGCTAGCCTGAGAAAAGGGCTTTTTCAACGGATTATGGATTTTCGAAATTATATTTATTTTCTTCTTTCTTTTTCTTTCTTAGTTTGGTTTTCTTAATTTTTTTTTTTTTTTCATTTTCCTTTTTCTTCCGTTTTTTCGTTTTCTTTTTTCTCTCATCAGATAAACACTGCCTCGCATTTCCGTTATTTCTTTTCGGGAGAGAGGTTCTTGGTCCCCAGATCAGACGTTCATAAGAATTCACTGCGATTAATTCTCCCATTTGTATTTCTATTTCTCAACCACACAAGCAAATATCTGCCACGGCGACCCGCTTCATGATATTAAATGATATTAAAAAGCTGAGCCAAGCTTTACTTGATTTGCTCTGGCATGGCTCTGCTGTGACAGTTTCTGGCCTTTTGTGTCTAAAGATTTGGATCTAGCATCTGAGGTTCAATTACTTATTTATTGTCTAGACCTGGACCTACATAAAACCCTTTCATTTAAAATTCACATTCTAAAATACAATAAATTGTCTATGTCTCTTTGATTTACTTAACTTTAGATGCAAATGACTTAGGTATTCTATACACAGGATTAATACTTTGATAGCATTTTGAGTAGGTATATTGGAGGGGGAATCGCATACATATCCGTGGCTTCGCGACTGAAGGGTTAAGAACCATTTGTCTAGACCAGGGGTTCCCAAACTTTTTGTTCCTCAGTACCCCTTAGGCTTGTTATAGGTTCCCATGTACCCCTAACACTAAAAATTAAGCTTAATAGTAAAAAAGGACATTTTAATATTTTAATTATTTAAGTCTGCATGTTTAGATTACATAGGCATCTTAAATGATGAATACTGAAATAAAACAATTACTAAGGTAACTGATATTTTGATCCAGCACATACAATACATACCTTTTTATTATTATTATCCAAAACATTAATGAACAAAACTCAGGTATTCTTATTTTAATGCATCGCACTAACTCAACATAAATGGATCACTACCAATTCTTCGAAATTTCAATAAAGGTGGTGCTAATCAACACAAAGAAAATGAGAAAAGTGCAATCTGAGTGCAGATTACAACACCATGTATTGTGCAAGTAATTGTTTCCTTCAGACCAAATGTACCCCCTGAAACGTGCAAATGTACCCCTGGGGGTACATGTACCCCAGTTTGGGAACCCCTGGTCTAGACCATAGCTCTAAATTATGAGTATATGACATTCAAGATCTAGTGATATTGCCATACGATCTAAGGTTCGTGATTTGGGTCATGGCATCTCTTCAACCTTAATACATCATCAAGTACCGAGTAATCTGGCCGTCCGCAGCATCTCTAACAATCACACAATTAAACTAAATTTTTACCGACCATCCACAGCATCTCAGACGCCCAATATAGAATCCTCACGCCCGGCCATTCGCTATTTCAACCGACCTCCACATTTGCTTACCACCATGACCGCAAACCATGCGAATGCGAAAATGGAGCCCAGACTTCGGATTAACATGTCTATAACCTCTTTCTTTTACCATAACGCCGTCCACACTTCTGTTAAATTTTGCAAAGAAAGCTATTATTACCTGTATCACAACATTGTGTCAATTCGTACACCAGAATCACTGATAAATCATGCCAATCGACGCCGAAATCTAGGCTCTAGCGACGCATTCGTATAATCTGCGGTAATGGCGGTAACCCCGTTTCTACATCACAGCGTTGGAGAGCGAGCCGCCGACTGCATCCTCACCACTTACTACCACTCTGACTTCAACCAAACTTACGCCTGGTGGAACGTGGACCTAGGAATCCCTGCCGTCATCCAAGTCATCCGCTTGCATCCCGATCTCAAGAGACAGCAGTACATGGATAGATTTCACGACGTTGATGTTTGTGTTTTGTACAACGGGGTTTCGGTGTCTTGTGGAAGGCGCTGGATGGATTGATATCATTTTCATTGTCATTTATTATTATTATTATTATTATCATTGTTGTTTGTCATTATTATTATTACTATTATTATTAGTAGTAGTAGTAGTATTGTTGTTGTTTGTCATTATTATTATTATTATTATTATTGTTGTTGTTGTTGTTGTTGTTGTTGTTCTTTGTCATTATTATTATTATTATTATTATTATTATTATTATTATTATTATTATTATTATTATCATCATTATCATCATTATCATCATTATCATCATTATCATCATTATCATTATCATTATCATCATCATCATCATTTTGATTGTTATTAATGTTTTTGTTGATATTATTATCATTTTCATTATTTTTGTTGCTATTATTATTATTGTTGTTCTTTTGTTCTTTTATTATCATTATTGTTATTATTGTTACTATTATTATTATTGTTATTATTATTATTTTCTTTGTTTATTATCATTATTATTATTATTATTATTATTATTATTATTATTATTATAATTATTATTTATTTATCATTATTGTTGTTATTGTTACCATTATTATTATTATTATTATTATTATTATTATTGTTGCTGTTGTTTTGTTGTTATTATACTCATTGTTATTATTGTTATCATCATTGTTATTATCACTATTATTATTACTGTTGTTTTTTATTATTATTAATGATTTGTTGTTGTTATTATTGTCATTATTATTATTATTATCATTGGTAACATTACTATTATCGTTTATTATTATTACTATTATCATTATTATTAGTAGTAGTATTGTTATTATTGTTATTATTGTTTTATTATTATTATTTTTATTATTATTATTATTATTATTGTTGTTATTATTATTACTACTATTATTGTTATTACCGTTATTATTATTATCATTGTTATTATTTTTATTATTATCTCTATTATTGTTATTAATGCTATTATTACTATTATTATTGTTATTATTATTATTGCTATTATTACTTTTGTCGTTATTATTATCATCATTATTATTATCATCATTATTGTTATTGTTATTTTTGTTATTATTATTGTTATTGTTGACGTTGTACAATCATTATTATCATCCTCATCATCATTATTATTCATCGTTATTATTATCATAATCTTTGCCATTATTATCATTATCATCGAGCAATCGTCATTTTCATCTTTTTTAATTGTTATCCTCATTATCAGTATCATTATCATCGTCATTATGATTATCATCGCTCTCATTATCATCACCACCATCGTCATTATCATCATCATTGTCATCGTCCTTTTTAACAGCATTATCATCATCATTATTATTATCATTATCGTCATTATTATTATTATTATTATTTCCATCGTCATTGTTAGTATCATTTTTGATGTTACTACTTTTCTTTCTATTTTATTTCCATCGTCTCTATCATCATCATCACCATAATCACCACCACCATATCTATCACCATCACCATAATTACCAACATCATCTCTATCATCATCGTCATCACCATCGTTATATCATTTGCTGTCATAGTCATCTCTATCACTAACCGTCCTTATTGTTATTGTTGTTACTGTTGTCATTTATTGTTATTCGTGATATCATTTCCACCCTTATATTCCCCATAGCTGATCTTATGACTTGTTATTACTGTTGATATTGTTACTACTGATATTTCTACCCTGATCATCCTTATCGCTTCCTATTCCTAATCTTTATGATTCTGATGCCCAGGTGAGCGTCGGGTCTGCGGCTGCCGTGGGGGGCGATGCCTCGACCTACACTCTCGTTTACTCTTTCATCGGCCCCTACTCTAACAGCAGCTGGTTAGTTTGCTTTCTTTTCTCGCTGTTTCTCGTTCGTTTCTGTTTCGTATGCTGCTCTGTCTGTTTGTTTAGCTAGTTGGTTGTCCATTTCTCTTATTCTTTTCCTTTTTCTTTTTTTCAATATCTTTACCTGTGTCTGTGTCTGTTTCTCTGTCTGCCTCTGTCTGTTTCTCTGTCTGTCTCTGTCTGTTTCTCTCTCCCTCTCTCTCTTTCTGCCACTCTTTCTGTCTGTCTCTCTGTCTCTTTCTTTATATCTTTCTCTCTCTTTATCTCTGTCTCTCTATGTCTCTGTCTCTCTTCCTCTTTCTCTCCTTCTCTCTACCTCCCTCCCTCTCTCTCTCTTTCTTTCTTACTTTCCTTCTTTCTCTCTCTCCCTCCCTCCTCTCCCTCTCTCTCGTTATCTCTCCCTCCCTCCTCTCCCTCTCTCTCGTTCTCTCTCTTTCATTCTCTTCCTCTCTCTCTCTCTCAAGCCCTTCCTCTCTCTCTCCCTCCCTCTTTCCCTTTCTCTCTCTCTCTCTCCCTCTTCCCCCTCTCTCTCCCTCCTTCTCTCCCTCTCCCTCTCTGTCATTCTCTCTCTCTCCTCCCTCTCCCTCCTTCTCTCCCTCTCCCTGTCTCTGTCCCTCTCTGTCTCTCTCTTATTCTGTCATTCTCTCTTTGTCTCCCTCTACATGTTTCTCTCTCTCTCCATCCCCCACACCCTCTTTCTAACCAACTAACGCTTCTCGACCGCTCACTCGACCCTTCTCTTTGCAGCTGCAGCGTGAACATCACCCTCGACCCCCCTGTCTTGGCTCGCTACGTCCACGTCCGCCGCACGACCGCTTTCAATGTTCACGATGATTACCTCATTTTCAATGAGATTGCGGTTATGAGCCCAGATTTCCTGTGAAAACGAGGTAGGAAGTCTGTGGTCAGAATGTAGGTATATAGTATGATTATACACAGAAAAACACTATCACGAGGTCGCATATACACGTGCGCAAACGCAAACAGAAACACGCAAACCCAAACACACAAACACACAATAAAGGCTGAAAGAATTTTTTCTATACTTCCTGAAGGAATATCACATATTCAGTGACAACACCAGGACATTGGATTTCAGAATATATTGCACGGAAGCGTAATCGATGAATCACGAATAATAGTAGCAATGGTTAATACTATGATTGCACCGTATAATCGGGAGGTCATTTTCCAAACGGAGAAAGAGACTTGGTCATCAAATAGCACATGGGGAGGTGTTCCATTTGTTTTACATTAGTTCTGCCTTCATCCGTTATTGCTGTAGAATTTTAAATAGCTTAAAGGACTGGCTTTATGTACGTCAGTCAGTACGTCTGTCCATCTGTCTCTCTCTCATCTAAACATTATCCTCAAAGAATGAAAAGAAAGAGGAATGAAACACCGGCATTTTTGCCATATTTTATTCATTTTGCTGTACAACTTGGCGCCTACACATGGGTACATCGACTCGATTTCCCTCAAGTCGAATCGCGTCGAGAAGTGGCACTGGTAGGAGCGTGTCTGCTGAGAGGGGGGTGGGGGGAGGTGGCACTCGGACCGAGGGGGAAGGGGGGAGGGGAGTGTTGGCCCCTCGGCGTGGTGCTCTGGGCTCAAGTTGGGCTCAAGAGTTTGGTCTCATGAAAGAATCGTCTTTGCGGTAAAAAAAGAGTCCTACTCGTTCTTATAATATATATATCAAGTCCCGACAGAGGGAAAGATATTTACACTGATGCTTTTTTTTCCAATAGCTTTCTTTGTTGAAGAGAGACAACCGTGGGCTTCGATTCTATTCTGTAGAGTTGATTTTTATGTGTGTATGTGTCTCTCATTCTCTCTATATATATTCCTCTCTCTCATTCTCTCTGTCTCCCCTCTCCCTTCCTCTCTCTCTCTCTTATTCTCTCTCTCATTCGCTCTCTCTCTTTCTCTCTCATTCTCTCTTTCTCTCTCTCTCTCTCCCCTCTCCTTCTCCCTCTTCGTCTCCCTCCCCCTCCCCCTCCCTCTCTCCCATTCTCTCTTTTCTCTCTTTCTCTCATTCTCTTTCATTCTCCCTCTTTCTCTCCCTCCCCCTCCCTCTCTCCCTCATTCTCTCTTCTCTCTCTCTGTTTTTTTTTCTCTCTCTCTCTCTATCTCTCTTCCCCCATCTCCTTCTCCCTCTTTCTCTCCTTCTCCTCCCTCTCCCTCTCTCTCTCTCTCTCTCTCTCCATCTCCCACACCCTGTTTCTTTCTCTGCCTCACCTTTTCTACTCGACATATAAGTACGTGCTCACCAACTAACACTTCTGCTCGACCGCTCACTCGACCCTTCTCTTTGCAGCTGCAGCGTGGACATCAACCTCTACGTTCACGACCGCTCGCTACGTTCACGTCCGCCGCTCGACCGCTTTCGAAGTTCACGAGGATTACCTCATTATGAAGGAGGTTGAGGTTCTGAGCCCAAATTTGTAGTCAGTATGTAGGTATATAGTGTGATTATGCACAGAAATACTCTCTTACAAGGACACATATACACGTGCGCAAACGCAAACTGAAACACGCAAACGCAAACAAACAAACACACAACTAAGGCGTAAGCATAATGGACAAATCATGCATAATAGTAGCCGTGGTTAGATCAATACTATGAATGCACAGTACAATCAGGAGGTCGTTTTCCAAACGGAGAAAGAGACTTGGTCATCAAATACCACATGATGAGGTGTTCAGTTTATTTTACATTATTTCTGTCTTCATCCGTTATTGCTGTATTCTAATTTTAATCAGTTTAAAGGAAGTCGAGATCTGAGCACATGTAATATAACCGACATATGTTCTGTATTGCTACTGTCGTTACTACAGGATGGTTGTCCATGTCTCTGATTCTTTTTTCTTTTTTCTTTTTTTTCTGACTGTCTGTCTCTATCTCTTTTTCTCTCTATTTCTCTTTCTCTTTCTCTCTCTTTCTCTCTCTCATGATGTTGTAAACTTTGTAAAATTATATCTTAGACGCTCTAAGTATTGTTCGTATCCATGTTATCCTATGATTATGTTCATCATCTTGAGGGAAATTCGCAGACTCCCATGAAACTGCAGCTTAAGCCCGTTTCTAAAATGCTATTAGGACATTACTATCAAACCCACTACTATTGCTGTTGCTGCAGATGTTGTTTATGTGACAAGGATGAATAAAATGCATCACAATTAATCACGTTTTTCTAAGCGAACCTTATCATTCTCACACACACAAACACATACAAACACACACACAATGATAATGCTAAGATACACATAATTTCACTTTCAAATACTCAAGATCTAGTTTCATATTGAATTATCATTGAATTCCGTGATTTCTCAAGGTGCAATCTGGCAGAAGTAAACGAAGTCTCAAATGCAGATGTTTGAGACCAAGCATGTGTACACGATTTTTTTCAGTGCACTAATGAAGTCCGGATTAAAATGATAGAAGCTAGGTCTGAGTGTTTTTTTTTTTTTTTTTTTTTTTTTTTTTAACTACAGCTAATAATAATAATATATATATCGTAACTCATGCTACTTTTTTCGATAAATAACCCATTAGAATTATTGGAGCATTGGCAGTATCTTCATAATGTGTAAGTACAGAATACAAAGTGACGTTTGCCTTATTGATAATAACAAACCACTCTTTTTTTTCAGACGTATCGATTTTTCACCGATTATTTACAGGTTTCTTCCACATACATTTATTTTTGCACTAACGTAAACGGAGAGAAAGAGAGAGATCGAAAGAGAGAGAAAGAGAAAGAGAAAGAGATAGAAAAACTGAGCGAGAGAATGACAGACAGAAAAAAAAAAGTCATCCAAATGATTCTTTTCTGAAAATACGATTGGAAAAATCAATTGAACTAAACTAAACTTAAGTCCAAACATCCCCTGGCTTTGGAGTTTCTTTGTTTTTATTTCAATCAGCTGATTTTTTAATACTTATCGTTCATTCGATTTTGAATTTCTCTTCACTTGAATTCCACTTCATTTTTTAAAGCAGACTCTGAAACACTCTGATTCTCTATTTTTTTTTTTTTTTTTTTTCCAATCAACTAGTTCTTAATACTTATCATTCAAGATGTTTTGGATTTTTAAATCAACTGAATTGAAATTTGCTGCCTTCTACCTACCTTCATTTTTTTTTAAATTCCAATCAACTAGTTCTTAATTCTTATCATTCAACATGTTTTGGATATTTTGATTAATTTTCTTGAAATTTGCTGCCTTCAACGCAGCAGACTCGAACATGTCCAAATAGTAGGTGTGGAAACGAAAGCCTTTTCTTTCTCTCAATCTCTTGCTCTTTCTCTTTCAGTCTCTGCCTCTGTATCTGTCTGTCTGTCTGCATGTCTGTATGTCTGTCTGTCTGTCTGTCTGTCTGTCTGTATGTATGTATGTACGCATGTCTGTCTGTCTGTATGTATGTATGTATGTATGTATGTATGCATGTATGTATGTATGTATGTATGTATGCATGTCTGTCTGTCTGTCTGTCTGTCTGTCTGTCTGTCTGTCTGTCTGTATGTATGCATGTCTGTCTGTATGTGTGTATATCTGTCTGTATCTGTCTGTCTCTGTCTTAGTCTCCATTTGTACGTCAGTTAGTACGTCTGTCCATCTGTCTCTCTCTCATCTAAACATTATCCTCAAAAAATGAAAAGAAAGAAGAATGAAACACCGGCATTTTTGCCATATTTTATTCATTTTGCTGTACAACTTGGCGCCTACACATGGGTACATCGACTCGATTTCCCTCAAGTCGAATCGCGTCGAGAAGTGGCACTGGTAGGAGCGTGTCTGCTGAGAGGGGGGTGGGGGGAGGTCGCACTCGAACCGAGGGGGAAGGGGGGAAGGGAGTGTTGGCCCCTCGGCGTGGTGCTCTGGGCTCAAGTTGGGCTCAAGAGTTTGGTCTCATGAGAGAATCGTCTTTGCGATAAAAAAAAAAAAAATCATGTTTTTTTTTCTTCTTTTCGAGTTTCATTTTTTCCATTGAAGATTTGTTTTTAAATAATATAAAACTAATGGGTTTCAATTAGGAATGATAATGTCAGTGACTGCCATATTACTATTAATATCTGTCATAATAATAATAATGATAAGACAATAATCATAATGATAAAAATGCTCACAATACAGATAAGAAATTATATAAAAAATATTACAAAACTTGTCAACACCTCCAATTACTCAATCAACAATAGCATAAAACATGCAATGATAAAAATCACAATCATAAAAGTAGCATTAACAATAATAATGACAACAATGTCGCATATAGAGACAACAGTAAAAATCTATGAATTGCATTAAGATTGCAAACTGCACCGAATCTCAACCGCTAAAACAGTATGTGCAATTTATTAAAAAAAAAAAAAAAAAAAAAAAAAATCTGACCCCAAAAAAAACACAATCTGGCAACACATTCTGCAATGTTGCATATGAGATCTCTTCAATTGCCTTCACTCGGAGGAATAAACGGGGTGGAAAAAAGGCACTTCATAATATTTGTAAGTGTGTGTGTTAAGTCCTTCTTAAGTTTGGTCTTAGAATCAAACAAGAATTAATTCCTTTGTATTCCGTGTACGTGAACGAATATGTGGTTTTGCATGTGTACTTACGGATTTATGTGTGTGTGTATGCGCACATGTCTACCAAGACTTGGACGTACATACATACATGCATAGGTTAACATCCCCCATCACTTTGTCAGAAGCGGTGTGAGTGAGACACAGCTTGACCTCACCAGAAGACAATAAATAAGGTCACGAGGTTACTCAAGCTCCTTAACCTAATGTGACCTAAGTTTGGTGCTCACAACCGGTCTGGCGGCGGGGTCATTGGCTACAACTTGGGTGTTCGCATTGCTGTCACACAAGACTATAGATTTATTAACATATTTGTTATTGCTTTTAATGAGGAATCTTTGCGTTTACATTTAGCATTACCGTTCCTTTCTTCATTTTGGTACCGAGGTTCTTCAGCTCAACTTTATCTAAACTTATTGCCTTTGTTTTCTTAAAGTATCCGTTTAACAACAGCTCAGGCGCTCGGACGAGTCCACTCGGGCGCGCGGGGAGGTCGTGCTCAACACCGACGCCGGTGTTATGACAGGAAAGTTCAAATATGGGATATAAAAAAAGAAAGAGAAATGAAATTCATAAGCTTACGCGTGAGAAGGTACTACAAGCATGTATTACTACAAGTACATGGTGATTCGAAGAGATTTCCATTCTACACAGATTGCTGCCACAAGCACTTCATTGGGTTTTGTGCAAATAATTTTTTATTGTTACGTATTCAAAACCCTTCCGCCTTACTCCAAAGCTAAGTTGCCTTTCCTTTTTTTAAGCCTAATATTCTTTGGGAAAAGTCACTGGGATACCATGAGCCTCCTAGTCCTACCTGTATATAAAAAGGACTTTCATTTGGGTGTTCTGCCAATTCCAAAAAACATCGAATCAAAATAAAAACCTATTTTCTGATTTATTTATTTACTTTATTCATTAGGGTATTACTCCATAAAAAAAAAAAAAAAAAATCTGCAACAATCATTTCGTAAGGAGATTCTCTCACATCACAAGTACATCATGTACGCATATGTATACACATATAGGTGTATATACATATATATATATATATATATATATATATATACATATACAGACATATATATCCGCACATATATTATATATATATATATATATATATATATATATATATATATATATGTATATATATATACATATGTTCATATATATATGCATACACATATATATACACACACACACATATATATATGGATCCTTTAGACATAACAGTTTGAGCACAACGAAGAGAACGAAGCTCCTTTTCTCTGCAAGAGGAAATTCCCGGAAATAATTTAGGGGCAAAACGACAGGAAATCTTTCGTCCGAGCGAGTGGTCTCCGCTGTCTGCGAAGGAACGCTTCGCTCCCCTCTACCTTCCTCGTTTCCTCCCAGCTTAAGTCACTCAGTAGTTGGGAAATAATAATAATAATAACATATTAGGTCATAACAAAATATATGCACTGATTCAGTTCCCTTAATAATTAAGAAGCGACGTATCATTCAGTTTTAATGGTATCTACTCTTCGTAAATCTCACGCTAACCATAAATATAATAATATAAACATGACTTAAAATTAAGCGTGTCAATATGACAATGAAAAATATATATATATTGAGAAGTAATGGGAAAAAATATCTATCCAGTGCATACTATGCGAGAGAGCTGGTAAATATGTCACACGAAAATGACATATATGTATATATATATAAATACTTCGGCGAACCGTCACGTTTCTCCAAATACAAAAAAGAGAGTTTCAAAATCGTTCAAAGTATTATGTAACCATTTGCTAATCCAGATGCAATTAAGTAACTAACACAAATTACAGTCTACAATGCCACACCAGCAGAAATCATTCCATGTACATTATACTTTTGTTTAATTCTTCCTTTACTTAAAAGAGAGAGAAAAATAAAATTCAGAGCATCTCGTGTTTTGCTTTTGACTGAACATTCATCCATATGCATATATATCAGGTCTGTATTTTGGGGGAGTTCGTCAAGATTTAAGAAAAAAAAAAAAAGTGAAAGACATATTCGTTAACGAGGGCTGTGATACGGAGGAGAAATCGATCGAGAAATGAAGATTAAAAATAAAAGCCTTTCTCCAACCTCCAGACGAATCGCTGGCGTGTCGGTCACTCCCTCAAAAAACGGTTTCGACGAATTCCTCAAAAAAGAAAAGAAAAACAAAAAACCGGTTTCGACGAAATCCTCAAAAAAAAAAAAAAAAAAAAAAACGGTTTCGACGAAATCCTAAGAGAACGGTTTCGACAAAATCCTAAAAGAACGGTTCCAACGCACCTAATTCCTAGATAAGGTTGTTTTTTGCCTACATACACCGGTGAAGCTACAAGCTGCTTACTGCTGCGATTGTGGGTCATTCAATCCCACTTTCTACTTATATACACACACTAATATAGTCATCTCCTTACAATATAGTAACAAAAGATCTTTTTTTTACTTCAACAAGATGATCAGTACCTCACACTTACATAAAAACTTATGTCTAATGATATATATTATGCTAAAACCACACATAATTAAAGCAATATTCCTATGTACATATTATTAGGCCTATCTTGTATATAAAAATTCAGACATTAATCATAGAGAGAAAAAATATATAAAAATTCAGACATTAATCATAGAGAGAAAAAATATATAAAGATTGCAGTCCTGGGATGACAATCAACGAGTGAAGGAGTTGTCAAGTTACATGTTGAGCCTTGACAAGTCTTGACGTTGGAGAAAATGATTAGTAACAGTCAATGCCGGAATAAAAAAATAAGCATGAGACAAAAATAATGATCAAAGAATCGAAAAAATAGTTGCTAACCCTAGGCTTAATTATGAAACTAAATCTACAGTCTTTTATTATGTAAACACACAGCGATATTAAAGATACAGTCATATAAATTAGCTTCCAGCTCCTGCTCCTTTATCACTTATATAGTTTGGAAACAATACACTATTTGATAACTTCTGGGTTGAATTAGTGGTCAAAAAGAGGAAAATATTTAAGGTCAAAAAGAAGAAAATATTTAAAATATGAAAGGAGGAAAGAAAGAAAGGAAGGGAAGAAAAGAGGAAGGAAAGAAGGAAAGAGAGAAAGGAAGGAAAGAGAGGACGAACGAAAAGAGAGAGAAAAGAAGGAAAGAAAGAGAGAAGGAAAAGGAAAGAGAGAGAGAGAGAGAGAGAGATTCAGAGAGACAGAGAGAAAGAGAGATTCAGAGAGAGAGACAGAGATTCAGAGAGAGAGACAGAGATTTAGAAAGAGAGGTAGATAGTTAGAGACCAACAAAAGCCAAGAGTTGATAAGATTTGTGAAAAATAAATGACAGCTTGGACCGAATATGTGTTACGTCTCTTGGAGGACGGCAGTGGCACATGCATTCAACCTGCAGAATGGTGATCCCAGAGAGAAAGAGAAAGAGAGAGAGAGAGAGAGAGAGAGAGAGAGAGAGAGAGAGAGAGAGAGAGAGAGAGAGACCCACTGGGAATCTAGAGGCGTTTCATCATCGCCCCGGTAATATGGCACTATCGTGGAAGACGCACTCAAAACAGGCTCGTTGGCAAGAGTATTGACTCGTCATGACGCTCGGCAGAGGCACTCCATTGTGAAGACGGGCGCTGCTTTAAGCCTCGCCGTCAAATCAGATTTGATCCGATTCAAGGGGGCTGAGAGAGAGAGACATCCCGAGAGGTCGTTTTACTCCACAAACACGACCTTCGCAGAAAACGGGATTCCGGGTAACGTCATGTACAGGCCCACTAAACTAAACTGAGCACTGCTTCTCTGCTGATCAAGAGATGTTTATAGAGATAAACTCGGTACGTGAATAATTTAATAACTAAAACAAATCTAAACTCGATTAGGCATTAGATACCCTGTAAACTGTACTATAACTATGTCTTCCGCGCATATTAGAATAAATTTGATTCTAGAAGTCTACATATACACAATCATTGGTGATTCACCGGCCATCCGAAAATAACATAACAATACCATTATCCATAACAATAATGATAACCGACGAGTGCCAGAGAGCCCTTTAAGGGAGGGGGGGGGGGTCCCCTCTTCTGACATCCAGCCGGGGTCAGCATCGCAGCCACTCGACCTCTAACCTTTGACCTCTTCCGGTGGAGACTGTGGCTGTGGTACGGGGCCTTGGAGATCACCTCACGGGAAGGCAAACGAATTCCTTTCTTTTTGCTTCATGTTTTGTACAATACGCCTTAACGCCTTAATTCTTCCGTCATTTGCTGATTTCTTTTCTCTCTCCAACACCACCGTCTGTGACACGGGCGTGTGGGCGGTCCCTTCTCGGGGGACGCCGGGCCACGCCCCCTTCGCTTCCTTTGCTGTCCTCCGCGGCCTCTTGGCTCCCCTGGCCTCTTGCTTCGCCGCTGCCTCGCCTTCGCTCGCTTCAAGGGCCGTCGAGGGAAGGGCGGCCTCGTTCCCCCGGGCGATGCCCTCCGTGGAGTTCGAATTTTCGTCTTGTGGGACGCCGAGGAGTTCGGGAGGAGGAGGAGGAGGAGGAGGAGGAGGAGGAGGAGGAGGAGGAGGAGGAGGAGGAGGAGGAGGAGGGGGGGGGGAGAGGAGGAAGAGGAGGGGGAATCAAAGGGGGAAGAAGTGGATAAGGGAATAAAAGCTAGAAGGAAAGGAGAACAAGAGCGCGAAGCGAATTCCTCCGAGAAGAAAAGGAAGTAATACAAATATTCTGTCATTCCTTCCTTCGTTTCGCTCCAGACCACGATCCTTTCTCTCCATCGACCTCCATCCTTCACAACCACCGCCATCCAGTCCTCAATCTTTTCCTTCCTTCCTTCCTCCTTTTCTCCCTTTGCCATCTTAATCCCGCGACGAAGATGTTGTCATTGTGGTGCACTGATGCGTATCGCTCGTGAATGACAGTGAGGGGGACTTGTGGAGGGGGAGAGAGAGAGGGGGGGGAGACAGAGGCTGGCGCGCGGGCCTCAGTGGTCCACCTGCGTGAGTTCGGTGAGGGTGAGGTCGTAGCTCTCGGCGTCGCGGTGCTGGACCTCCATTTGGAAGATGTCCTCGTTGCAGTAGTGGCGCAGCATCTCGTCGTCCACTTTGGCCATCACGCTGCGGGGAGAGGGAGGCGTTAGAGGGCGTGGGAACGGCGGGGAGGGCGTGGGAACGGGGTGGGTGGGCGTGGGAACGGCGGGGGGGGGGGGCGTTAAAGGGGGGTAAGGGGCGTTAGGTTCAGAGCGTGTTGAGGACGGAAGCGAAAGAGGGAGAGAAGGAAGTGGGAAGAATGAGAGAAGAAAGAAAGAGATATGTACACAGTACTAAATGGAAAGTACACCTAATACATACATACATACATACAAATATATATATATATATATATATATATATATATATATATGTACATACACACACACACACATACACACACACACATAGGGAAAAAATGAAATTAGGAATCAAAAAACGATTTTTGCAGAAAAAAACATGAGTCATATATAAAACAAAAAAATCCTGCGTTGAACAGAATCAAGTAGAAAATAAAGATAGGCTCTTCAGGATAGCAGGTGAGGATGGGAGATAGGAAAATAAAAGCGAATAGGAGAGAAGAGAGAAAAAAGAGGAAAGAGAGAGAGAGAAATGAAAGAATAATCGTATTATTTCTTATAGTGCTGTAGCTACACCCAGACCTCATTCATGCTACGTTGCGTACAATGCGTTCTTGAATTCTCTTTTTACATCCATAAAGAGAAAATCATCCTACTACAAAACCGTTCCAGATGATAATTAATCAAATCAACATCATCCAATTACTCCAGACATCAAATCAAGTCCTAACATTCTCTAAATTTTGTGGATACCATCTAACTCGAAAAAAGTGAACGGAAAGTCATAGCAAAAGGGGTCAGTGATCGATGCTTGTTATATAATGGTTCGGCGAGCGTGGCCTCAGGGCGGGCAGCTGAGGTGGTGGTTCGCTGAGTGGAAGGACGAAGGTTAATACTTCACATATTTTCCCTCTCCTTTCTTCTGGCTCCTCAATCTTCTGCTTTATGAGGGAGGGGGAGGAGGGAGGGGAGGGCGTTGCAAGAGGAGGTAGGGAATGGGGAAGTACGTGGTAGGGAGGGGTAAGGAGTTGAGGAGGGGAGGGAGGGGGAGAGGGTTAACGAGAGGAGGGAGGGAGGGAGTTAGGGAGGAGTGGAGGAAGGAGAAGAGGAAGAGAGGTGGATGTAGGAGTGGAAGAAAGCAGAGAGAGGTAGATGGAGGGCAGTAGGGGGACAGGAGGAGGGGAGGAAGACAAAGTAGGGGGGGAAAGGGGAAAAAAAAACATTAAAAATACTCCGTAGCGTGGGTCCCTCCGCGAGGATCCCGGAGACTTCAACGCCGCGTTAGGAAGGCATCCACGGCGACCTCGGGCGTGTGGGCGGCGGCATGACCAAAGCCCTGATTATCTCGGGGATCTCTGCTTGCTCTGGGGCTGCGTGTGGCGGCTGCGGAGAGGCCCTGGCGAATATTCTGAACAATTGCACTACACGGGTTGTCCTCCGAGACCTAAGGTGGAAGTATGAAAATGACTCTCTGTTCCAGGTGACTTCTATTTCCGAAGCGCTGTCGTCGAGGAAGGACGAATCCAAAAACCTCGATAAAATGTGAGAGTTTGTGTTTGTGTTTGTGTGTGTGTGTTTTGAGGGCTGTAGGAATGTTATTGATTTTCTCATTTTCCTTATTTTTTGTTATTACTTTATTTTGTTGCCTATTGCATTCCTGTTGTTGCCCCTTTTTTACGTCGATATAATTAATGTTTACACAAGTCTACCCTTGTTTAAAACAACGCTACCTATACCCACACACAATTAATGGCGTCCTGAAGCAAAAACACATTAAAACATAATGACAATGTTCTTCCCAGATCACACAAGAACTAGGAAATAATCACCTTCAAAAATATATTGTAGGAAAAAGGAAATCAAAAATACATTACCGAAACATGGACACATCTAGGTCGAACGAACAAAGTGAAAGGTAGCGATAAAGAGATAAAGTTTGAATACCTAGAATTTGTTTGAACGAAAACAGGCAATTATTTTACACTAACAAATAACATACACGAAAAAACAGATTTGATTTACGTCAGGTTGAAGTGGTCGATATGTGTGCGGCCATACCTCACTGCCTATGAATGTGGCTCCTTTTTATTCCTTCTTTCTCTTAACTGTTATGCCTTCACTCAGCTGTTTCTGCGTGTGTGTGTGGTGTGTCTGTGAATAAGGTTCGCTTATAAAAACGTGATTAATTGTGATGCATTTTATTCATCGTTATCACATAAACAACATCAGCAGCAGTAATAGTATTAGGTTTAATAGCAATGCCTTGATAGCATTTTACAAACGGGCTTAAGCTGCAGTTTCATGGGAGTCTGCGAATTTCTCTCAATATGAACATAATCACAGAATAAACTATATACAAACAATACGTAGAGAGTCTAAGATAAAATGCTACAATATTCACACCATGAGAGAGAATAAGAGAAAGAAAAAGACAGAGAAAGAAACAGAGAGAAAGAAAAAAAGAAAAAAAAAAAAGAATCAGAGGCATAGGCAGCCATCCTGTAGTAACGACAGTGGAAAGAAAGTGCATACATGTCGGTTATATTTCTGTGCTCAGATCTCGACTTCCTTTAAACTGATTAGAATTATAATACAGCAATAACGGATGAAGACAACTTATGTAAAATAAACACCTCTTGTGGTATTTGATAACCAAGTCTCCACCTTCCTCCGTTTGGAAAATGACTCCCGATTGTCCGGTGCAATCACAGTATCAATCTAACCACTGTTACTGTTATGCATGATTTGTCGATTACGTTTCCGTGCTATATGTTCTGAAATCCAATGCCCTGGTGTTGTCAATGAATATGTGCAAATCCTTCAGGAAGTATAATAATGATTCTTTCAGCCTTAATTGTGTTTTTGTGTTTGTTTGTGTGTTTGCGTTTGCGTGCTTCCCTTTGCGTTTGCGCACGTGTATATGTGACGATGTGAGATTGTATTTCTGTATATAATCACACTATATACCTTCATCCTGACTACAAACCTCCTGCTTCGTTTTCAATGCAAATTTAGGCTAAAAACCTCAACCTCCTTCATAATGAGGTAATCCTGGTTAAGATCGAAAGCGGTCGTGCGGCGGACGTGAACGTAGCGAGCCGAGACAGGGGGGTCGAGGGTGTATTCCACGCTGCAGCTGCAAAGAGAAGGGTCGAGTGAGCGGTCGAGCAGAAGCGTTAGTTGGCGAGCACGTACTTATATGTCGAGTAAAAAGGCTCAAGTAGAGAAAGAAAGAGGGTGTGGGAGATGGAGAGAGAGGGAATGAGAGAATGAGAGGGAGAGGGAGAGGGACATGGAGAGGGAGAGGGATATGGAGAGGGAGGGAGAGAGGGAGAGAGGGAGAGAGGGAGAGAGGGAGAGAGAGAGGGACTGGGACAGGGAGAGAAGGAAGGGAGGGAGAGTGAGAGAGAGAACGATAGAGAGAGAAGGAGAAGGAGAAAGAGAGAGAAAAGAAAGTGGGAGGGAGAGAGAGAAAAAGAGAGAAGGAGACAGAGGGAGAGAATGAGAGAGAGGGAGAAGGAGAGAGAAGAAAATGAGAGAATGAGAAAGAGAGAGGGAGAGGGAGGGAGACGGGAGACAAGGTCCATACTAACCAGCTGCTGTTAGGGAAGGGGCCGATGTAAGTGCCAATGACAGTGTAGGTCGAGGCATCGCCCCCCACGGCAGCCACAGACCCGACGCTCACCTGGCAAGGGGAGGGCGATAAGGACGATAAGGATGGAAATGTTATCAGTAATAACAATAAAATAGTAATAACAGGTAATAATAACAAATCATAAGATCACCTATGAGGAGGATAAGTTACCAGTGGAAATGTTATCAGTAATAACGATATCAACAGTAACAACAGGTCATAAGATCATCTACGAGGATGATAAGGATGGAAATGATATCATGAATAACAATAAATGACACGGTAACAACAGCAATAACAATACGGACGGTTAGTGACTTTGACAGCAAAGGAGAAAATGATATGACGATGGTTATGATAATGATTATAGAGATGATGGAGGTAAGTATGGTGATGATGGTGATGGTGATTAGAGATGATGGTGGTAATTATGGTGGTGATGGTGATAGACATGATAGTGGTGAGGACGATAGAGACGATGGTGGTCATTATGGTGATGATGGTGACAGAGACGATGGTGGTGATGATAATTGTGATGAGGACAATGAAAATAAAATAGAAACAGAAGTAGTAACAACAAGAATGATAATAATAATGACGATGGAAATAATAATCATAATGATGTTGATAATGATGATAATGATAACGATGGTAATTATAATGCTCTTAAAAATGACGATGACAATGATAATAATAACGATGATACTGATAACAGTAAAAACGATAATGATAATGATAGCGATGATAATGATAATCACGATGATAATGATAAAATGATAATGATGATGTTGATGATTATAAAACAATAATAATAATGATAATAATAATAATAACAATAATATTAATAATAATAATAACAATAATAATAATAATAATAACAGTGATAGTGATAATCATAAAAAATAATAACAATGATAATAATAATAATAATAACAATAATAATGATAATAATAATAATAGTGACGGAAATAATAATAACAACAATAATTATAACAATAATAATAATAATAACAATAACAATTATAACAATAATAATAATAAAAACAAAACAACAACAATAATAATAGTAATGATGATGATAATTATAATAATAATGATAATAATGGTAATAATAATAAAAATAATAATAATGATAACAATAATACTAAGTATATAATACTACAGTATTAACAATGATAATTAAAAATAAGGACAAGAATAAGAATAAAAATAAGGATAAGAATAAGAATAAGCATAATATTATGATAATGATAATGATAATAATAATAATAATAATAATAATAATAATAATAATAATAATAATAATAATAAAAACAATGATAATAATAAAAATAATAATAAAAAGAAGAACAATAATAATAAAAGCAACAATAACAACAACAATAATAATAATAAAAAGAATAACAATGTTAATAAAAACAATAACAAGAACAACAAAACAACAATTATAATAATAATCATAATCATAATCATAATCATAATCATAATCATAATCATAATCATAATCATAATCATAATCATAATCATAATCATAATAATCATAATAGTAATAACAATAATAATAACAATAACAACAATAACATACATCAACAAAACAGCAACAATAATATTAATAATAGTAATGATTATGAAAATGACGATAAAAACTTAATCAGCAGGCAGCGAAACCCCGTTATAAAAAACACGAACCTCGACGTCGTGAAACCTATCCAAGTACAGCTGTGACGTGTAATCAGGATAGACGCGGATGACCTGGATGAAGGCAGGGTCACCTAGGTCCATGTTCCACCAGGCGTAAGGTTGGTTGTAGGCAGAGTGATAGATCGTGTTGAGGTTGCAGTCGTTGGCGTGCTCTGCTACTCTGTGATGTAGAATCGGGGTTACCGCCATTACCGCAGATCATACAAATGCATCGCTAGAGCCGAGACTTCGGCATCGACTGGCGTGATTTAGCAATGATTCTGCCTGCATATGAAGGTGTAAATATTGATACAACGTCGTGATACAGGTAATAGCTTTCTTTGCAAAATTTAACTGAAGTGTGGACGTTACAGGTTACAGACATGTTAATCCGAAGTCTGGGCTCCATCTTCGCATTCGCATGGTTTGCGGTAATGGCGGTAACGCAAATGTGGAGGACGGTTGAAATAGCGAATGGCCGGGCGTGAGGATTCTATATTGGGCGTCTGAGATGCTGTGGATGGTCGGTAAAGATTTAGTTTAATTGTTTGAATGTTAGAGATGTTGCTTATGGTCGTTAAGTTTTTTGCTTGGTCGTTTGATTGAAAGAGATGATGATAATGATAATAATGATGATGATGATGATGATGATGATGATGATGATGATGATGATGATGATGATGAGTGTGACGACAATAGTATTAATAATAATTGTTAGAGATGTTGCCTAAGGTCGTCAAGGTTTTAGTTTGGTTGTTTGATTGTTAGAGATGTTGCCTAAGGTCGTCAAGGTTTTAGTTTGGTTGTTTGATTGTTAGAGATGCTGCGGATGGCCAGATCGCTCGGTATTTGATGATGCATTAAAGGTGATAGAGATGCAAAGACCCAAATCACGAACCGTTGGATCGTATGGCAATATCACTAGATCCTGAATGTCATACACTCAGAATTTAGAGCTATGGTCTAGACCAGTGGTTCTTAACCCCTCAGTCTCGAAGCCATTCAAAGGGTCGCCACGGATATGTACGCGATTCCCCCTCCAATATACCTACTCACAATGCTATCAAAGTGTCGTGATCAGATTTGCAGACGGACTGGCACGCACGAGCAATTCATGTACAGAAAAAACAAAAACGACAAAAAAAAAAAAGGATCACTGCAAAAAGCGCGAGAACCAGGGCGCAGACGAGAACAACTGCGTAGGACGACAATATTAATTGAGAAACGATCTTATAAGTTGAGACTGGCATTAAATAAGGCATAACTGCACTAGTTGCGCAGAAAAAAACTAGCGAACTGTGTAGTGGCTAAGTACCGCGAAGGTGAGGATGCGCTCCTGGGGGAAGCCCGCCAGACACTCCCGAGGCAGAGAGAGGGCAGGCTGGGGTTCGCCAAGGCAACACGCTGTCGCCTTTTGTGTTCGTGTGTTTTTCAGAATTTTGTAACAGACTACCTTCGACAGTGGATTACAACAGTGACCTGTGATCTGATATGAAAAGGTAAAGCTATTTGTATTTGTTTGTGTATATGTACGTTGTTAGTCTCCCAGTAAAACACCAGAACTCCATTTACTTCTTTTTCCGATTTTACCTTGTGCTCTTAGTTTGTTTAAAAGAGACGTATCCAGAATTATAAAGGGTAATTGTTACCGAGAGCGACGCTCCCTCTCAGAGACTAAGTTCCAAAATCAGATTTTTTGTTTGTTTCCTCTACCCAACGATCTTGGGGGATGCGTGGGGAACCGGGGGTTGAAGTGGGGAGGGGGGGGTAATGGATGGCACTGGATGTCAATAGGAACCTGCAGAAATCGAAGAAAGTGATTTATGAAACGTTAAATAGTCGATTTTTCGAAAACCCGAGCCAAATTTCTGTCCCGAAGAGCACAAAAAACGAAGGAAATCGGCCAGTGAAACTCTTTGATAGTCTACGGATTGACGCGCTAACTTTCGAAAACTCTACGGGAATCAAACCCAATGCTCGGTAAAAATCTACGGGATTTCACATTATCCAGATCCCCTGTGGATATCGTACAATGCGTCCTAACCAATAAACCAACCTAAACTTAACCCTGTGGCTTTCATACACTACGATGTGTATATATTCCCTAGCCAGGGGTCTCTGCCCCCTGGACCCCTGTGATATTATATGCCCCTAGTAATATACAAACCTAACCTAGCCTAGCCTAGCCTAGCCTAACCTAACCTAACCTAACCTAGCCTAGCCTAGCCTAGCCTAGCCTAGTCTAGCCTAGTCTAGCCTAGCCTAGCCTAGCCTAGCCTAGCCTAGCCTTATAAGGCACCAGAGCAGTCTGGATTCACTCCTGGAAAGTCCACAATAGACCATATCCTAGCGCTTCGAGTAATTGTGGAATGCTGGCGCGAGTTCGGTCGTGTTTTTTTTTTTTTTTTTTTTTCAGCCTACATCAACCGCAAGAAGGAGTTTGACTCGGTGCATCGAGAATCACATGGGGAGATTATGAGACTTAGGGAAATTCTGACACGGATTATTGGCCTAATAACAAGCCTATATACTGGTACTGAAAGTACTGTGAAGTGCGGCGGTGGCCTTTCGAACTAACTTCTTCCCTGTTAATTCAGGTGTAAGGCAAGGCTGTGTCCTTGCACCATCACTTTTCAACACCTGTATGGACTGGCTAATGGGCAGAGCTACTACCCAAAGTCAATGTGGAGTAACACTGGGCAATATCAAGGTCTTAGACCTTGACTTTGCCAATGATGTTGCTACCAACGAGGACATTGGGGGCCTGTTAGGGGAACCCATTCAGTCGGTCCATGCTTGCAGTGAGAGCATTGAAGTCACAGAGAGCTTTGCATACCTTGGTAGTGTAGTTTATATCTCTGGGCTGTCAGACCAAGAAGTCAGTAGATGGATTGCTCTGGCAATCCATCTACAAGATCATTTAGAGATGTCGGTACTTATGCAGAAAGAACAAGAAACATGTCATCAAGACTTTGCTCTATGGAAGCAAAACCTGGATGCTATCTAGTGTCTTAGAGTCTCGTCTCGATGTCTTTTATAACAGGCCTCTTCGCCGGATCATGGGGTACAGTTGGCAGGACCATGTGTCCAACCGACGGCTACACCGAGAGACTTGTTTAATCCGGGATCACCAACTCAGGCTATATGGGCACCTAGCTCGTTTCCCTGTGGATGACCCTGCCCATCAGGTTGTCTCTGCGAGACAACCCTGGGTGCAGGAGGCCCGTTGGACGACCTAGGAGAAATACGAGACAGTATTTACCGGACAAAATTTAAATGGAAATAGAAAAGAGAGAGAAAAAAACGAAGGGAAAAAAACAAAAAGGAAGCAAAAAAGAAAGAGGAAATGAGAAAAATATATATATATATATAATTTCGAAAATCCGTTATCCGTGAAATAGCTCTTTCCTCAGGCTAGCTATATCGCTCTAATCTACGTGCTACTCCGCGATACCAGGGAATTCGTGCTGATAGGAAAAAAGGAACTGGGGCCAACATGTGAATAAAAGATAATATAATATCCATTGTCCTGCTTCTTATCATCAGCTGTGTAATTCATTTGACGAGCTGGAAATAGAGAGTCAGAATTATACTCATAAAAATCAATTTCATTCATACCGTACAGTTTGCAACTTTGAAAATTATTTAAAGAAAACAAAGAAAAAAAAGTACATTACGGACTCAAACCTTTTTTTGTTTTTTTGTTTTTTGCAACTTTAGAAAATATTCACAAAAAAGGGAGAAAAAAGAACTTACTTTGTACTGTATTGCAGTGAAGCAGTGACTGCCTTTCCTGACGCAATATTTGCAAGACCAGTAAAAGACCGGTATACGTATTGCATCCCAGCGATAGGCTCAATGTACCCCATGCGGAAGATTCTACACACGCCATCTGTAAGGGAGTGAAAATAAGATCATTACGATGATAATTAAGATATATTTATGCATTTGTGTGTGTGTTTATTTATATATAGATGAATATATATGTATATTGCTATTTGTATATTTATTATTTTATTTATTTTATTTACTTTTTATTTTTAGTTTCAGTTACTTATTTATCTTTGTCTATTTCTTCGCACATACGAAACGACTTTCTTATTAGATAATCTTTTAGGTTCTAATTGCTGCAGGTTAAACCGTGATGTGTTTAGGCATTATCACCTCAATTGACAGAGGGTAGAAGGGTGTTATTCGCACACACACACACGCGCGCGCACAAGCACACGCACATGCACACTAGGGTGTTTCAATAAATCCGACTTTTTCAGAATAATTCAGCAAGTTGCTAAACAGGCGCCTACTATGCTTAAATGACGACATGCAAAATATTAGACAAATCAAAAAATATCTACTATTCGAAAATTTTGATTAAAATATAATACCATTTCCGGCGCTGGGATGAGGTGCGGCGGCCTCAGGCTGTGACCCGCATGACCCACGGAAGGGCATTTCGGTTCATCCGACATTATGGCAGAATCAAACATAGGGTAACTTAGGTCATTGCGAATGATTCCTGGGGACTTCCGTAAAGATTCCCAGTCACTATGCATTTCCATATAAACTTGTGCTACCTTAATAAGGCACATTACTCGCTCGCCTATATTGTGGTGACGATCTCGTCAGTGGCAATATGGCACTTCGACGTGGTGGTATGCGCAGTGCCGATACACGTATACTAAAAGAGTTTGGTACCATTGATGTTTTGCCACCTAGACCACTGACGAAGAGTGACATTCTTGCTCGATACCGTGCCTTAGAAGGACATGGTAACCAAACACTAAAAGGATGCTCAAAAGATAGCTTGCCATGCAATAATTTGACTATTACGGAATCTCAGATTTTATCCAAGTTGCAGGCGGAAATTGCTGTGCTGTATAGCACAATATCAATATCACCTTGGTATATGAAATAAAGAAAGAGTACTACGACTCCATCAGAAATGTAACGCTGAAGACAAAATTCTCGAAAACTGTGATTGTGTCATTCAAGGCAAAGAAACAACCCCGAGAAATCCTCAATGAAGATATAGATTGGTATGATGCAAAAGTACAAGGAAGCAATGGATCACTCGGAAGTGTTGATTATCAGGCGCAAAGACGGGAATTTAACAGACTGAAATGGAAGCAGACCAACAATGCAGAAGTCCCATTTACATGCAACAGTGAAGATATTGCAGAAATGTCTTTTGCCAGTTGGTGTCAGGTGGCTGGGATTTTTTTGTTCCCTCCTACACATCCGAATGACCATTGACACCATACTGAAGTATTTTTGATTTTGCAAAAGTTCATTTCATGTGCTGGCGTTCTGCTGTGAACAGCAATGGAATGACTCTTTTCAGAACTGCTATTGAAACTTCAAGGAGGTTTGCCAGGATTGGCTGTGAACTTGGCTTTCCTAGCAGCTACTTCTCGTCCATGCTGTATAATGCAGATGGTACACTTCTTCCCTTGGCTGCAAGTTGCAAAGATCTTGAAAAGAGGAATTCGTGAAAAATGGCCATACACACCAGCCCTATTCAAAAATAGGGAGAAGTACAATTTCACTGCAGAAAAACTGTGTAATCTGAGTGTGAAAGATTTCATTTCCCAACATCTGACCACGGATATGAAGTTTGCATATTTGGCCTATTAATTGCATGAAATCGATATGTGGAAACCCAAAAGTTCATTAATACCTGGCCATAATCTAAACTGTGAAAGACAGATTGGAGACATGAAAAAATGTGAAGACATAAACAGAATTGTTGTTGTAACAGGCGCAGTCGGAGATATGGTACTGTAAACAAAGGAGTAGAATGAAAATTATATTGTATGCAATATATGATGTTCCAAATAAAATCATCACTAGAATCCTTTCCTTTTATAGCCTCTTGTTAAATAGAATATAATACTTTAAATAACTTAAGCGAAGTGAGAAGTCCGAGAGCCAAAGCATGCTCTCGGCGACCCAAGCCCAATTCGGTGGGAGAGAACACAAAGTAAAAAGAAAATATTGATGTATTTTAAAAATAAAATAGGTATACCGACAATCATTCAATTGAAAATAGAGAATTCGAGATATTCTTTGATTTTAATAAAAAAATACATTTCCAAACTCAGAAAATTCATAGGCGCCTATTTCTTAACTTGCCCCCGGGATTCGAGCAAATTTTAGAAAATCGACAATTATTGAAACACCCTAATGCACACACACACGCACACACGCACACACGCACACACGCACACACACATCCTTGCAACGCCCGATGTAATAAAATATGCCCGTGTATTCAGCGTATAAAATAACGACAGCAACATTTTAAAATATTGAAGGAGACAACAGTAGTTTTAAATAAGCAAGAAGTCGTATGCAAGGAATCGGAAGAGTGGCCGACCGATAATTCAGTCATCTACGAATTGTTCATAAAATCTATGACAATCCGGAACCCGACGCGCTTATACTCCGATTTGTCTCGCTTCAGAATTTAATGTTCTTAATTGCGAAAAGACATTCGTGCCAGATTTGAGTCAGTGTATAACACAGACAGGCTCTTGAAGGGATTAACTACACGTCACATCCACCTATCTACTCAAATAAAGGGATAGGAAGTAAACAAAGGAATAAAGTAATCCTCGATGAATAAGGGAAAGGCATTCGATGCTATGCTGATCGTAGTAGGATTATAATCTATTTTTGACTTTGGCTCTTGCAGGATATTGGAAAATATATATTGAAAAAGCCGCCACCAAACTCTTAATAAGAATGATAAAAGTGCAATAAAAACCGTTAGTTATGACTTGAGGGCAAAAAGAGTAATGAACTATAAGCACTTAAGCAATCTGACCGCCTTTTTGCCTATTTAGGAGCTTTCTGGCTTTTCTTTCGTTTTTATATATCTATATTCGGTCCCGTCATGGCACTGTAAGCGTGTGCTTGTAAATGTGTGTGTGTGTGTGTGTGAGTGTGAATGTATGAATGTGTATATATACATACATATATATGTATATCTATACATATGTACACAGACACACATAGATATATATATATATATATATATATATATATATATATATATGCGTGTGTGTGTGCACATATAAATGTACACACACACACACACACACACACATATGTATATATATGTATATATATGTATATATGTGTGTGTGTTTGTGTCTGCGTGTGTGTATTTACATCATGCAGTAAAATAAGAGCCGTATAATATATATTAAATAGCATTCAAAAATAATTTTGATACAATGCTCGCCTTCAAATGAGTTCACTCTACACTACCATTTTGTGGGGCTTGGTACGGGGTGCTCATATATATATATATATATATATATATATATATATATATATATACTCTCTCTATATGTTTATCTTTTCTGTCTCCCCCCCCCATCTCTCGCTCTCGCTCTCTCTCTCTCCCTTTCCTTCTCCCTTTCCCTCTCCCTCTATCTCTCTCTTTCTCTCTCTCTCTTCTCCATCTCTTTCTCTTTCACTCCTTTTCTTTCTCTCTCTCTCTATTTCTTTATCTTTCTCTTTCTTTTTCTCTCTTCCTCATTCACTCACTGTCACTCTCTCTGTCTCATTTTCCCTTTCTCTCTCTCTCTCTTTCTCTTTATCTATCTATCTATCTATCTCTATCCCTATCTCTCTCTCTCTCTCACGCTCTCGCTCTCGCTCTCTCTCGCTATCTCTCTCTCTCGCTCTCGCTCTACCTACCTCTTCCTATCCCTATTTCTCTCTCTCTCTCTCTCTCTCTCTCTCTCTTTCATTCTCTCTCTTCTCCATCTCATCTCTTTCACTCACTGTCAATGTCTCTCTCTCCTCTCCCTCTCTCTCCCTCTCCCCCTCCCCTCTCTCTCTCTTTCTCTCTTTCTCTCCCTCCCTCCCCCTCTCTCTCTCTCTCTCCCTCCCCCCCCTCTCTCTCTCTCCCGCTCTCTCTCTCTCCCTCTCCCTCTCGCTCCCTCTCCCTCTCTCTCCCTCTCCCCCTCCCCCCCCTCTCTCTCTCTGGTTTTCTAACAAGTAATAATGAACCATTAATATTAAAGAATATTGGATATTAATGAAACACGTTACTCCCTTTTTCCACCTGTGCGTGAGTTGACTAAGTGGAGTAAAGTGCACTGTATGCTATATATGTAGGGGGGATTTTCTTTTAGATAAATCATTTCATTATTTGAAATTAATTATATCATTCATTGTATGGTTGAAAATTATTCACAGTACACACTGACGCACAAACACGCACACATACATATGCACACACTCACATATATACACATATACACACACGCATGTACACACAAATACACATATATACATACATACATGCATATAAATACACACGTACACACACACACACACACACACACACAAACGCACATTTACAAGTACGTGTCTACAAGCACATGGCATTTCATATATAAAAAAATACAGAAAGACCACAAAAAGCTTCTCAATAAACAATATGGAGAAGAACAAAAACAATGACAATTTTGTCTTTGAAAGGTGGATTTTTGCAGTGTATGAACACTACATCACATCCAGTTACTTAATCAAATAAGGAAATAAAATGAGCAGAGGAAGCCCTAGTGAATAGCATTCGTTGACTTTGAAAATGGCATTCGATTCCTTACAGAACCTAGTAGGGTTAGAATCTTTTTTTGAACAGGATTAGTGGAGGCTGGACCTTAAATGAACAAAAAATGATAATGATGGCATGCTTGATGGTCGAGTCTAAAGTGTGTGCATGTTAGCACGCACCTAAGTATTTTAGCTCTGTCACACACACGCGAACAAGTATATATAAACATTTATTTCATTTCCTTTTCTGTTCCCTTTTACTAGCTAACCCTTTGTTGGAATTCAGTTTAGAGACATGCGAGACAAATCATCGTTATAATTATTAACCTCTGTAAAAAAAAAAATATATATATATACACATGTATGTATGTGTGTATATATACATGTATGTATGTGTGTATATACACGTATCTATGTGTTTGAATATATGCATGCATACATACAGACACACATATGTATATACACATATGTATATGTATATATACACATTTGTATACAAACGCGCACACACACATACATATATATACATACATACATATATTTACATATATATAGAGCGAGAGACACATAATATATAATATATATACATAAACATGTACATACATACCCACATTTATATGCATATACATATACATTTGTATGTATATATATATATATATATATATATATATATATATATATATGTGTGTGTGTGTGTGTGTGTGCGTGTATGTGTGTGTCTCTCTCTATATATACACACACACATATATATATAAACACACATGTATATATTTACACACATACACACGCACACACAGACAGACACACACATATATATATATATATATATATATATATATATATATATATATATATATATATATATATATATAGGGTATGTGCTTCATGCTCAGGGTGATGTGAAGCCATGGTGTGGTAGCCTAGTAAATGTTAAGTGCTTGCATGCCTGCTGCCTAGCATGGTGCGAAAAGGGAGCAGGTCTCTCTTGCCAGCTCATAGCCTCTCCATCATCAAGACTTCTACAGTGCCCCTTCGTGGCTACCCATGGTACCTTGCGGTCCTAGGCTGAACTGTGGAGGCTCTGAAGGTACGAAGTCATGGTCCACCGGCGGTTGGACACACCCTGGCTTCGTACCAAATCCTGCCCCCAGGCCCCTTGGGGTTAATAGGTGGTTGTGGGTAGGCAGGCCTTGCCAGTATAGTAAATGGATATGGGGCCATCTACTATGTTAGTCTGGTGTCTTATCTCTTTAGGGAGTGACTGTGAGTGCCCACAGGTATGGCTGGGTGATGGAGGCTGAAGTTGGAGTTCTACGGGGGAGCCGGTAAGCTCCCCAGTCGGCTAAGGACTGGGCAGTCCTTGTGTGCTGCTGCTATGCTCTTGGTCTGCTGGAGGATCAGTGAATGGTGATCTCGCTAGCAGCCTGTGCGGCATAAGTAGGCGAGCGCTGTGTAAGCGCGCAGGGAACGAGGGGAGCCCGCTGTCCAATAAGCGCGGACAAGGCGGCTGACCTGGGCATGCCCAACCTGGGAGTACGCTGAGCTTCAGGTTGCGGGGTCATGCTACTACACCAGTCCACCTCCCCAAGATTATCCTTTCATTTAGATCCTTTCGCTATCCCCATATTTTTACGATGCTCCATATGATGTGCGGATAACAGAACATCCACATTAGCTGCGAATGCATCTTTCTTTTACCTTTTTTTAATTTTTTTGTATTTTAAGTTATTTTGTGTGTGTGTGTGTGTGTGCGTGTGTGTGTGTGGTTTCTTTCAACTTATTTGTTCTGCTGAAACAAGGGTGCTTTACTGTGAGACATGTGTGCTTTGACTTTTACTAATTACTTCCTCTGAATGTTACGTTCTTTTATCTTGAGCTTTTATTCGTTTCTTTTATTTACTTTAGGTTTTGCTTTTTAAGACTGTTCTGTCTATTTTTACGATTTTTTTCTTTCTCCTCGTTTCACCTTTTACTTGATTTAGTTTAATGTTATTTTTTCTTACTGTTTTTAAGCCCTTCTTGCATACTTTGTCATTCTTAAACCCTTCAGGCGTATATTAAGTAATTCTTAAGCCCTTCTGGTAGTTGTTCCTTCTTTCGTATTGACTTCATTATTTTGCACATCCTTTTTGTTCATTTTAGGATTTTGTATTTTTTCTATCATGTATCTTCGTATTGCTCACGCTCCTGGTAGGCCTGCATCTCCGAGGATAGTTGGCTTATGAGGTCGTGTGGGTTCTGAGCCTTCAGCTTGGTCCCCCTTTCCGAGGAACGAACGGGGCCCCTCATTGGCCCCTAACCTTACACAGGCTGTGGGTCCCACTGGGTTGGCGAACGCTGGGACTCGGTCTGGAAACGGGGGTTACCCGTCCCGCCTGCATCCCGGCGGCCACACATATTGCGTGAGGCTTGTGGGGCAAAGCCCACGGGAACCCAACAGATGGATTATGGGACCTGCAGCCAACCAACCTTTGCTATATGGGGCGGGGTGGTAAAGGTGGCGTCCACCCGGAATGACTGCCCGAGGTTAAACCTCAAGCGGGCTGTCGGTGGGGGGGGGGGGCTGTTTTTAAGCCCTTCTTGCATACTTTGTCATTTCTAAACCCTTCTGGCATATATTAAGTAATTCTTAAGCCCTTCTGGTAGTTGTTTCTTCTTTCGTATTGACTTCATTATTCTGCACATCCTTTTTGTTCATTTTAGGGGGGGGGGGGCTTGGAACGTCCACTCTTTCCAACAGGACGATAGGTTACCACTGCGGTCGAGGGAGCTGAAGCAGCTGAGTGGCTGCTCTCTCGGAGGTGAGAAGACTTGGCAGCGGCACGATTAGTGTGGGTGGCTACACCTATACTGGTCTGGCCGCAGCGTTGGCCACCATCTCCAGGGAGTAGCCATAGCCATCTCCAGCAGACTTCAACCCTCGGTAGTAGAGGTCACTCCAGTCGATGCGCGTATAATGGTATGGAGACTAAAGCTTACATTTGGCTTCATGTCTCTTATTGGTACTCAATATACCGGTCAAGGCTCTCTTTCACATCCTGAGACGAATCAGAGACTAGCTGCTAAGGCACCAGAGCAATCTGGATTCACTCCTGGTAAGTCCACAATAGACCATATCCTGGTGCTTCGAGTCACTGCAGAGCGCCGACGTAAGTTTGTGTATGGGTTGCTTGCAGCTTGCATGAACCTCCAGAAGGAATTTGATACAGTGCATCGTGAATCATTCTGGGATATCCTGAAACAAATAAGAACTCCTACAAGGATTATTGGATTATAGTAAGCCTGTATACTGGAACTGGAAGTGCTGTAAAGTGTGGTGGGGCCTGTCGAGCTCTTTCCCTGTTAGTTCAGGAGTGAGACAAGGCTGTGTTCCTGCACCAACACTTTTCAACACTTGCATGAACTGGATACTGTGCAGAGCTACTGTTCAAAGTCACTGTGGAGCAACTCTGGGCAATATCAAGGTCACTGACCTTGACTTTGCTGATAATGTTGCTATTCTACCTGAGTCTCTGGAAACCCTAGTGTTGGCTCTTGATGCATTTAGCAATGAAGCGAAGCCCATGGGGCTAGAGGTCTACAAGGACTTTGGGGGCCTACTAGGTGATCCTGTTCAGTCGGTACGTGCTTGCGGTAAGAGGTCACAGAGACCTTTACAAACCTCGGTAATGCAGTTCATGACTTCAGGCTCTCAGATCAGGAAGTCAGTAGACGGACTGGCTTCACAGCAGGGGTCATGAAATCTCTCAACAGGAGTAAATGGAGATGTCGGTACCTGTGTAGAAGGACCAAGCTACATATTTTCAAGGTCCTGATACTGCTAGTTTTACTATACTGTAGCGAAACTTGGACGCTATCTTGTGCTTTGGAATCTCGTCTGGAGGCCAGATCATGGGGTACGGTTGGTAGGACCATGTGTCCAACCAATGGTTGCACTATGAGACTGGTACAGGAACTGTTACTTGCACAATACGCAATCGCCAACCCCGGCTATATGGCCACTTGGCTCGTTTCCCACAGAATGATCTTGCCCACCAGGTTGTCTCTGCTCGAGACAACCCTGGATGGAGGAGGCCTGTGGGACGTCCTAGGAAGTGGCTTGGGTAAACCGATCAAACCTGTCGCGAAAAGCAAGAGATGGGCCGGGCACTTGCCTGGCGGCTCGCCATGAGGGACCCTCGTAGGTGGAAACGAAGGGTGGATGCGGCTATGCTCCACCGCCGGCGATGGCTCCCCTATGATGATATATATATATATACATATATATACAGCCTCCATGTATATATGTATACACAAACATATGCATGTATAGATATACATGTGTATATCCATACATGTGTATGTATATATATACATGTATATATAAATACATATATATATATATATATATATATATATATATATATATATATGTGTGTGTGTCTATATATAGAGAGACACAGAGATAGACAGATACGTACATACATTCATATGTATGTGTATATATATATGCACATGTATATATGTATGTATGCATGTACCTATATATATGTATATATATAGATAGATAGATAGATAGATTGATTGATACAAACTTACTTGAATGCATAAATACATACATATGTATATATAGACATATAAATGTATACACACAACACATATATACATTAATATACACACACACATAGATAAATATACACACTCACATAGATAAATATACACACACATATAAAAATACACACACATATATGTGTGTGTGTGTGTGTACGCGCTTTCGTTATAAAAGTATGTTTATGCATGTATATTCTTAAGCAGCCAAGCAAAAAAGTGTTCTCTTACCTTGAAACTGAAACGCGAGGCAGCCCTTCACGCTGCAGCGCATGGAGCACAGGGTCACGCTCATAACCCCGAATTCAACAGAAGTTTTCAGACAGGTATCGTTACTGCTGTTCAGGATGAACTGCTGCCCCACGACCAGCCACACGAAGAAGCAGGGAGAGAGTACTGCCAACTGGAGCAAGAACTTCATCGTCTTGGATCTTGCAGCTGTGTCACGGGCGCGAGAAGCAGATGGTGACCGGTGGGCAGGAGGGCGTAGGCAGGAGTGTGAGAAGGAGGGCCAAGGGGCGCATGCGTCTGTGCGGATGAGTACTAGCTTTAAAACATGCACTCGCACGCTTACACACGGATATATATATAAAAGCTTTATTACATTTTTCTATCTCTGTCTCTCTCTCTCTCTCACGCACACACATTTCTCTCTGTCTTTCTGTCTTTCCCCCTCTCCACTCACCCTTTTTGTCTTATTCTCTCTCTCTCTCTCTTTCTCTCTCTCTCTCTCGCTTTCTCTCTCTCTATATATATATATATATATATGTGTGTGTGTGTGTGTGTGTGTATGTGTATGTATGTATATACACCCAAACCCAAACACATACACACGCGCACACACACACACACACACACACACACACACATATATATATATATATATATATATACATATATATATATATAATATATATACCTCTATATAAACACACACACAGATATATATGTATATATATATATATATATATATATATATATATATATATGAGTGTGTTTGTGTGTGTGTGTGTGTAGATACACACACACACACATGCATAGACTCACACACACATGTACACTAATATGTGTATGTATACATCATATGTGCTCCATCGCCGATGTAGTGTTTGACGAACTACTTGGTGCGAGGTTGACATCATGTATTTAACTGGGTCTTTATACTGGGGTGACTCATAATCGTACCTACGAGAGACTCACCCACTACCGTACCCTATGAGCTCCCCGTGCCAGGGTTATGGTGAAGATGATGGCAGAAGGGCAGTGCCTTCTGCAGAAGGCGTTTATCTGCGCAACTGACAGATTGCATATATAAACACATATACGGATAGATAGACAGATAAATAGATAGATACATGTATGTATGTATGTATAAACATACTCACACTCTCCCCAGTAGGCACGCCCTCTGCCCCACCGCGACTGATCTTCCAAACTTCATTAACGCAAGCGATAACTCATTACCGGCCATCGTTCCGTCTTCAAATATTTACATTGCTACTTTTTACACGACGAAAAGTATTGATCAGGCATCTAATCAACCTCTGTGCCACGAACGCACACACAATTATACACACATACATCATACATATATACATAAATATATACATATATATACTATATATATACTATATACTATATTCTATATATGTATACACACACACATATATATGTCTGTGTGTAAAGGGTATTTAAATGAACCTTAAACATATGGTTTAGCAGGAGTAGAGAAAGGGACGGTTGGCTTAACCTCTTTTATTGAGAAGCGTAAGCAACACAGATATTCACATGGATACAAGTCTTCTTGGTAAGGCTTAGTGCTTGGTCGTCAGCCCCGACGGGCAGTCGGGGCTGCCTGAAACGAACTCTCTCTGAAAAGAACTCTCTCTGACCTGGGTTTTCTTGAGCCTAAAGTACTGGTGGGTGCGTAGGGCACGCCACCTGGGACCGCGTGGGGGCTTGGCCCATCGTAGGCACACCACTTGGAGCTTGCCACGTGGGAGCTATTTATACATACTTATATTGGAGCTAGCCACGTGGGAGCTATTTATACATACTTATATTGGAGCTAGCCACGTGGGAGCTATTTGTACATACTTATACTGCTCGGCTGCCTACTCACGCCTTGTCCTCGAGGCGTCTGATATTTGCCTCAAGGATGACCCAACTTGGCTGGTTCTTGACTTGTAAACACTTCGTTCTTGCGTGGGTGCTGTCCCTGATGCATCTTCGTGGCTGCTCGTCCCTGTCGTCGTCTTCATCCTGGTCCCTGGTAAATCCGTTCGTCCTCGACATCCTCATGTCCACGAAGGTCTCGCACAGGTCCTCCTTGACTTCGGATTCGTCCTCGTAGTCCTCGACCAGGCCTAACTCGGAGGCTTACTCGCCCAATGCACGTTCCGCAGATCTCATCCAGGTCCTTCTTGCTCGTACCGACGTCCTCGTTGTCCTCGTCAGGATCACGGGCGTCCGGCAGGAAGCGTACTCTTCGAGTTCCTGGAGGTTGAGTGGATCTGCGGCGTCCAGGCAAGTTCACAGCATTATGGGTCGACTGGTACCTGCTCTGGCGAGTTCCTGGTCCTTCACTGGATCGACGGGCGTAACTATCCTAGTCTTTCTTGGTATCTGACGATCTCCCGGTGACGTTTTCCACAGCGCCCGAAGGTGACCGTTTCTGCAGCAGGGACTCCTTCGGTACTATGACAGATATCGTGAACAAGATTATACACATAAGGGCCAAGATAGTAAGAGAAAAGAAAGACAACAGAGAATAGGGGATGTTAAGCGCCACTAGCCGATTATTTATATAAATTGCAGTTTTTATGGTTGAATTTTCGTTATTTTCGTCTTCTCTTTTATTTTTTCATTGTGTGTTTTATTTGCACAACGTTAAGGAAAAAAATAGGAACGAGAGAGACGGTAACAGCGGTCCGCATAGACCTAGCTTGAACTGCTAATCGTCTTTGATAGAAAGGAGGGTAAATAAGGGAATGAGAGTGAAAGTGACCTCACACAGACCGGACATGGGTACCAAACACGGAAATTAACGTTCATTTTACACAAATGCAATAAACTAGCTATAGCAGTAATACAAAATTATTTCAAATACTACATTGAATTTAACATTTAATGATATGCGACAGAATGACGCACTAATGAATGGTGACGTGAAACAATTCGCGAACGAATCTTCTCGGGGAAAAAATTCTGCCGAGGTAACATGTCAAGCTACGCATACAGACTTCAATTGACAGGGGTGGGGTCTCTGTACCCTAATTTGCCGTACTTTATGAAGCGAAATGAGCTGGGAAAATATTAATAACCCACTCTATCTGCGAGTCTGTGATGGGCGCTCATGCTCACGCTGCCATGTTTGGGATTTACCCCAAACATGGCAGCGACGTCAAAGGAGTGACCGGGTTGCGATTAATAAGCGAATCACGATTTTAGCTTAAGCCCTAGTCCTACATTATTTAACGGACCTAACAGTGGGTCACACCGGCTCAAAAAGTTGCCGAACGAAGTAGTGTCGGAGCGCGGATCTTTAGGCATATACGCAACCCCAAGTAATCAGGCATTCTGACACTATGATAAGGGGAAGATCCCTGGCGCTATATAAAAATGTAAGTAATTCGCGTTACAAGCTCCGCTCTAGCACCGATAGAACGTGTCACCAATGAACATGCAACGGATGCTATGCGTTATCCTATAATATAAGTCTCGAAAACAATATACAGGAAATGCCAACGGTTCTCACATTCATTTCACGTGTCAATCACTCAGAGTGAATATGGGGTCACGTCACACAGCTGTCCCAAGCAGATGTGACTGAAATGCTTCACTCGGAGGTCAGGTCAAGACGGGAAATTGGTAGTGAGAAAGAAAAATGATATGATGTTCATGAAAACAGTAAAATCATGAACGCGCTAAATTCGTTGCAATTGAAACAATATACTCTCTAATCACGAGAAAAATTAAACAAATACGTAATAAATTAACGATATTCCTGTTGTTTGAAACCAAACCGTTGATCACACAGTGATACTTATATTGGAGCTAGCCACGTGGGAGCTATTTATACATACTTATACTGTGTGTGTGTGTGTGTATCTGTGTATACATATGCATGTATCTCTGGATCTGTGCATGTGTGTGTATATGTATTTATATATGTATGTATAGGTATGTTTATGTGCTTGTATATGTATCTGTGTGTGTGCGCATGCGTGTGTGTGTCCGTGCGTGTTCAAAGTGCTAAGAAGCACATCTAATGCAGGCATCTTGAATTCTATGTTTAGAATCATTAATCCGCCAGTTAGAATATTGATGCCTCTTCCTCATTTTGTTCTCCTACACCCCATCCTCTATGCATTCTCTCCACCCCTTTTCTCTCCCTTTCAATGTGTTCATTCAAATCACCTCCGAGGATCAGCCTCTCTCCCACCGGGGCTGCACTTAGCTCCAGATCTACTTGCTACCAGAAAGCGGTCTTCCCTCTCTCATCACAACCAACCTGAGGTGATTAGGCACACACCACGTTGATCATTTCTTCTAAGCACAGCTTCACGCTCTTCACTCGATCACTTCCTCCCACCGCCACTGTATTATCCTTCCCCTCCCTACTCAAAACGATCCCAGCTCCGTTTCTGCCCTGTCCAATTACTCCACCGTAAGTCAGTTTACACCCTCCTCCCAACTCTCTCGCCTTATTTCCCCTCCACCTAAGGCGGACTAACTTCTTCAACCAGGCCCGCCTTTGGCCCGGTAGCCCTTCCTCACCCTGTTTAGGCTCACGTGCCCTTGCCGACAGCAACAACCCCTCCCCTCTCCCCTCCTATGGGCGTCTTCTGTACGCGCCATAAAAGTTAATCCAGTATCAAAGTTTAAGCTAGATCTCTAATGCGCATGCGCATTGGCAGCGTCCAGGATTAAATTTAATTCTCCTTTTCAGTCTAACGACTAATCCTGCACATGCGCAGAACGGACTAGTTAATCCAACCAATCATGTATGGATACGTCATGACAATCATCAACGCCATAGAAAAGATGAAGTTGAGTTGCCATTAACTTTTATAATGAGCAATAACGAAACAAATTCTGACATTTTCATGTCAAAGATATATGTGATAATTCATCAATATATATTTTTCAAAAAAAAAATATTCATGTAAAACAGCAGATTTACTGATAATCGCACTGACTCGTGCGCCTGGTCGTGTGCCTTGCATCTTCTGTGTAAGTACTGTGGATTCGGATTAACTTTAATCCGGAATTAAATTTTATGACGCGTACAGAAGACGCCTTATTTATCCGGGTTTGGACTGGGACCGAGTAGGGCTGCCTGACCCCCAGTGGATGGGTTTATATATATATATATATATATATCCATTTATATTTATATCCATATACATATCCATATATATAGAGATAGATCGATAGATATATATATATATATATATATATATATATATACATATACATATATATAAGGAGTGTGTAGAAAAGTTGGTTTAGCACTGGTCACTCTGGGTCATACCTGGAATGTCTCGGCTCTGGGTGTCAGTTATCTATATCAGTGCACCACTGAATTATTCCACATACACCCACTATCCTGAAGCCTCTGTTATGTAGCCTCCAAGAAGCGAACTGATGAAAACACCCACGGTCCCCGTCCCTCTCTGGAAGCCGTATCGATATTGTACTCCCGAGCGTAAACCAGTACAATACCCTCACAGAAGGTAAAGCTAAATGACATAAATGCCCTGTTATGAGAAACTGTTGTATGAATATTATATATATATGTATATATATATATATATGTGTGTGTGTGTGTGTGTTATCATTATTATTATTAACATAGTTCCTATTCAAACTTGTAAGGTGAAGAACAGTA
>NC_061823.1:16997802-17026278 GCF_019202785.1 Penaeus chinensis | reverse complement strand
GAATAAAGGAATCCTCGTTGAATAGCATTCGTTTAATAAGGAAAAGGCATTCGATGCTATGCTGATCGTAATAGGATTAGAAGCTATTTTTTACATTTTGGCTATTGCAGGATACTGGAAAATATTATAACTTCTTGTAAGAATGGTAACATTGCAATAAAAGACGCTAGACTTATGATTTGAGGGCCTTGTTGCTTATTCAGGGTTTTTTGTCTTTGCAGCCGGTTTTGTGTGTGTGTGTGTATATATATATATATATATATATATATATATATATATATATATATATATCTGTGTTTGTGTGTGTGTGTGTGTGTGTATGTGTGTGTGTGTGTGTGTGTGTGCAACAGCCATTCATTCTACTGCAGGATCTAGGCCTCTCTCAGTATATTATTGAGAGGTCATTTGGCATTACCACCTTTAACCGTTGGATGCCCTTTCTAATCAACTGCCACAGCGACGACTTCCTCTACGAGACCTACGTTTTGATTTCTCAAGCGATATGTCGTTTTCTCGCCGTGCGATCAGGCTCGAGCCAATAGTCGGAGTGCAGACATTTCTTAAAACTGCCGTGGCGGGGAAATGAGCTCGGGACCACGAGGGTCGGAGTCCAGTGTTCTAATCATTGGACCACCGCGGCAGTTTTATATATATATATATATATATATATATATATATATATATATATGGGCATATTCAGCTCCGTCATAGCATGTGCTTGTAAATGTGCGTGTGCGTGTGTGTATGTGTGTATTGGTGTGTGTGTGTATATGTATGTATGTATGTATATGTATCTAATTTACACATATTTATATATATATACATATATATATATATATATATATATAGAGAGAGAGAGAGAGATTTACATATATGTACGTATGTATGTATGTATATGTATATGTATATGTATGTATGTATGTATATGTATATATATACACATGCATACACATGCATACATACATATACATACATATATATATGTGTGTGTGTATGTATATATATATATATATATATATATATATATATACATATACATATATATATATATATATATATTTAATTTTCCATTCATTCATTCATTTATTCACTTGTGTATTTATATATATATATATGTATGTATATCATCATCATCATCATTATCAGCCTGGGTCAATCCACTGCAGGACGTAGGCCTCTCCCAATCTTTCCCATCTTTGTCTGTCTTGCGTTTTTTGCTTCCAGTCTTGGCCCCCAAATCTCGTTTTTTCGTCGCGCCATCTTGACATAGGTCTGGCCCTTGGCCTCTTTATGTTATCTATCATTCAGTCTGTTACTTTCTTTGTCCATCTGTTGTCCTGTCACCGACATATATGACCTGCCCATTGCCATTTTTTCTTTTTGATGCTCCCGAGTATATCTTCTACTTTTGTCTGTTCCCTGATCCACGTCGCCCTCATCCGATCTCTTAGACTAATTCCCAGCATCAACCTCTACATCCCTCTCTGGGCACTTATTAGTTTCCTCTCTAGTAATTTGGTTGTAGTCCATGTTTCTGATCTATAGGTCATAACCGGGAGGATGCATTGGCTAAAGATTTTTCTTCTTAAACATAATGGCAAGAAGCCTCTTAGTATGCTACTGTGTTTGTCAAAGGCGCTCCAGCCTAGACTGGTGCATCGCTTAATTTCCTCTTTGCTAGATGTGTTTGTCTGTACGAGTTGCCCTACGTATATATACTTGTCTACCACCTCTAGCGCTTCACCTTGAACATGTATCTGTTCGAATTGAACTCTACTGCTGAACATGATCTTAGTTTTTTTCTTGTTCATCCTAAGCCCGACTTTCAGGCTTTCTCTATTCAGATAATTTATTAGTTGCTGCATTTCATTTGAAGATTCACTGAAGAGAACAATATCATCTGCATATCTTAGATTGTTCAGGTATTCATCCTCTATTTTGATACCCTTCCCGGTCCATTCTAGCTTCTTGAAAATTTCTTCAAGGCAAGCTGTAAACAGTTTTGGTGAGATGGTATCACCCTGTCTAACACCTTTCTTAATTGGGATTTTATCGGTTTCTGTGTGGAACTGGTGGTTGCTGTCCCATTTTCGTATATATATTCTAATAGTTTACAGTATACCTCCTCTACTCCCTGTCTTCGAATAGCTTCTAGTACTGCTGGTATTTATACAGAGTCAAATGCCTATTCGTAATCAATGAATGCCATACACAGGGGTTTCCTATATTCGTTTATTTTTTCTCTTATTTGGGTAAGCGTGTGTACGTTGTCTGTTGTTGAGAATCCACTGCGGAAGCCTGCCTGTTCTCTAGGCTGGTTAGAATCCAGACTATCAGAGATGCGAGTTGTGATGATTTTAGTGAACAGTTTGTAAGTAACCGAAAAGAGACTTATGGGTCGGTAGTTTTTTAGATCCCTTCTGTCCCCTTTTTTATGCATTTCCCCAGGCTTTCGGAATTTTCCCATTTAGAAGGCATTTTTTTTTAAAAGATTGGCTAGTTTCACTGTTGCAATTTCCCCTGCATCTATTATAAGGTCTATACTAATTGTCTTCACCTGGTGTTTTCCCTCTCTTCATGCCTTTAAGCGCTCTCTTTATTTCTACTGTTGTGATGTTAGGTACTTCTCTAGTTACCGCGTTCGCTTCTATCCGTGGTTGTTCATTTGCGTTGTATAGATCCCTGTAAAAGTTTTCCACTACTCTTATGATTTCATTTTAATTATATGTAACATCTCCGTCTGTTTTTTTTTTTTTTTTTTTTTTTTTTTTTTTTTATCGCATATAATTGATTTCTCCCTATTCCTAGTCTCCTCTTAGCTGTTTTTATGCTGGTATCTGAGATCACTGTTTCATTTATTATTTGAGTATTGAATTTCTGTACATCTCTCTTCTTTTTGTTTATAGTTTTTGTTAGTTCAGCTAATTCTATTTTGTCCCTATTTGACGATGCTTTCATGACCCTACGTTTTTGCATAAGTTCTTTAGTTTCTATCGAGAACTTACTGGAGTTTTGTTTGACGTTCTCACCGCCTACTTCAAGTGCAGCTTCCTTTATTATGTTATTGAACTATTTGTTGATTTGGTCAATGTTGAGATCTTCGTCGCTGAGAAGTGAATATCTGTTTTGGATGTTAATGCTAAATTCTGTCGCATTGGTCTTCAACTTAGATAAGTTTGGCTGCGGTTTTCGTATTAATTTATTCCTTTCCCTTCTGAGCTGTAATTTAATTTGGCCTCTGACCAACCTATGGTCGCTGCCAACATTTACTTTATTAATAACTCCCACATTTTTTACTATATCACGCCTATTTGAAATTATGAAGTCAATTTCGTTTTTTATGTCCGATGGCGACTTCCATGTCAACTTCGGTTCTAGTCTTTTTTTTCGAAGAATGTATTCATGATATTGAGTGATCGAGCCTCCGCAAAGTCGACTAGCATTTGTCCCCTCTCATTCCTAGTGCCTACTCCGTGATTCCCACTACGGTTTCTCCTTCTGTCTTTTTACCTATTTTGGCATTAAAGTCTCTCATTATTTATGTGAAAAGGGTTTTTACTCTGTCGTTGGCTAAATGGCATCTTCATAGAAGCTTTCTATTTCGTCATCACTGTGGCTGCAGGTTGGAGTATAGACTTGAACAATCTTTAAGTTGTACCTATTATTTAGTTTTATTGTTATTGAAGCTACTCTTTCGTTTATACTATGGAATTATACTATATTCTTTTCTAAACGTTTGTGAACTAAGAAACCTACCCCTAATTCTTGCTTGGTACCTTGAGGTTTACCTCTCCAATAGAGCACGTGTCCATCATTTAGTATCTTCTGTTCTTCACCTAGTCTTCTAACCTCACAGAGTCCTACAACATCCCATTTAATGAAGGAGAGTTCCTCAAGTAATGCTAGTAAGTCGGATACCGTTCTCATTGTCCTTATATTATATGTGCAAAGGTTCATCAACGTGGGGCGGCCTGTTATTGGCCGGGGATTCTTAGCACCTTCTGCTCCGGAGCTATCCTGATCGCCGCCGTAACCAGGGGCTCCTTCGCCTCCGGGGAATGAGGGCCGTTGCTCTGTCTGTGTAGTCATGGTTTTTGATTGTGAGGTAAACAGCCGAGTTACCTCCCACCTACTGGCCTAGGTGTATCATAGTGGGAGGGGGAGTATTTTGGCCGGGATGCTACTGATAAGCCCCTCCAGCAAGGTTGGCCCTGTCTAGTGTGGACTTATGAGCAGCAACACCCGGGCCTGCTCGCTTCACCAGGGTATACTTCCGTGTGCATGGGCTTGAGTATCAGAAGTGCGTATATGTGTGATTGTATTTTTATACACTGATTTTATTTATTCGTATGTGCGCTTAGTGCAGACATAGTTGTTCACCCGCAAATGTCCTAATTACTACGCATATGTTCTTTTACATGCACATGCACATGAAAGCATACTCCTTTACAATGCTCCTATGCATATGCTATTCATACGTACTTATACATTATGCACAACTACACCCATGCGCATGCATACACATATAAACATACGCGCGCTTTATGTGCACATACATATGTATGTACTCACCCACACTTATGTGCACGCATTCATGCGCACATACCTTGTTTACATACATGTGACTATGAATACCCATATAAATATATATATACATTTGTTATAGATGGACTAATTACTACTAATTTGTTGCACTGATACGTTTATCATATATATATATATATATTTCATTTCGGTATTCCTCATATAATTTAAGTATCTAATAGGTGTTGAGGTGACCTGGCATAATACTTTAACTAGCAACTAGTAAAAGGTTTCGGAATCCGAATCGACCTATGTTCCGGCGGCTGACTCGAGCTCACTCCTTGGCTGACTCCGACCGCACCGCCACCTGGCTTTCAGTCAGCCACTCCGCCATATTGTATAGCTCGAGTTTTGCGTTCTCTGCCCATGGTCACTCTCGGCTAAGTATTTCATATTGATGTATTTTTCTAGGATGTTTAGGTTAGGAGTAGGATTGTGTTATGTTTTCAAATCTATATATAATAATGTATTATTAATGTACATAACAAAAAAGTGAATATAGTTACTTTGTTCATCCGTGTGTTTTCTTTTTACCCGGACAAAAGTTTGAATTTGCTATGGGCACCAGATAATACCCTAGACTTAAAATGTGCCATAACAAATGGGGGCCTGTCCGGGATAATCAGTGAATATAGTGATACGGTAAAAATAGTTAATGACATTGTGCATATTATACGTGAAACAGTGAATATTGTCAACAAAAAACAAAAACAAAAAAAACTTGCTACTTGTTATATTATATAGTTCATATATTCTTCAAATGATGTCTGTATGGAGATCAGTGTTAGCATGATTAAACAGATTTGTATCACAGCAACTTGTATTTATTGTAAGGTTTCGATGATTGGGTAACGTACTTGGTAAGTTATTTTGACGTTGTATTCTGTTTAACATGGCTCCGTTTAAAATAAATGATTTCATATCTGGACCTTCAATTGATTTATTGGTGAATACTACTCTTAAAAAAAGACGATTGGAAGGCACTTGTTGGTCATTATGAAATTGAAATTAGAGCTTCCATGACAAAAGCAGTGATTAAAAGTATTGTTACTGAAAGTCTAGTAAATTCAGACATTCTTCCCATGTCTGCGTTATCTTTATGTGATAACGTACCTCGTGAGGAAAATAGTAACATTTCAGAACTAATTGAATTACGAAAGCTAGAGCTTAGAAAATTTGAATTATATATTCAGATTGGGGAAAGAGCCGGCATTAGTCAACAAAAACCGCGCTTTGATATCAGTAAACACTTTAAATTAATTCCTCTCTTTGATGAACAAGACCCCGAGGAATTTTTCTTACAATTTGAGAAGATTGCAGAAAGCTTAGACTGGCCTAAAGAGAGCTGGGCTGTGATGATTCAAACAGCTCTTACTGGACAAGCTAAGAGAGTGTTCACTAATTTACCAAAAGAGATATGTAAAGATTATGATGCTGTGAAAAATATAATTCTTCAAGCTTATGATTTAGTCCCAGAAGCTTACAGACAGAAGTTTCGAAATCTGAGAAAATTGGAGTCACAGACTTACGTAGAATATGCTGCTGAGAAAGAGAGGCTGTTACAACGCTGGTTCAGATCCAGAAATGTCCAGACATTCACTGATTTAAAAGAGTTGATATTATTAGAGGAGTTTAAGCGCTCTGTCAGTGTTGATATAAAATTGTTTTTAGATGAACGAGAAGTGACCACTTTAAGTAAAGCAGCAATACTTGCTGACAATTTTTCATTAACTCATAGTAGACGCAAAACTCGGAGTTATCTTTGTGCTGGAAGGAAGTCAGGAGGTAGTGAAGAGTCAGGTGATCAGGGTGCTAGACCTAGTAAAATTGTTAAATCTGCTCAAGGGAAAAATAAAATAGGAGTAGACAAAATTGATTCTTCAGTTACTTGTTTCTATTGCAAACAACGTGGCCATGTAATCGCTGTGTGCCCTGAATTAGCTGCTAAAAATGTTGCTAAGGGAGTGACTTCGCTTACTGTTGATTTAGTGGAAGAGACTGATGTTAATACCTTCAATGATGTTAAGTCTAATATTTTTGAGCCGTTTATTTTCACGGGATCAGTTGCAAGTGACATGTCCTTAGATAAGAGTTACCCTGTTCGGATATTGAGGGATACCGCTTCTTCCCAGAGTGTATTAGTTAAGGCGTCTATGCCTTTCGTGGAGAATTCATACACTGGGGAATTCGTAGTCATTCGGGGTTTTGGAGGGACCGTCACTCTCCCGTTAGCGCGGATATTTTTGCGATCAGACTTGGTTGATAGACACATCACATTTGGTGTTCACGACTATCCTCTACCTGTGAGCGGAGCAACTTTGTTGCTAGGGAATGATGTAGCTGGCGAATGCGTTGTACCTGACCCGATTGTACGCCCTGTACCGTCCGGAGTGAACCCCACAGAATCCCTCGAGAATGAGTATCCGTATCTCTTTCCCTCGTGCGCAGTGACTAGAAGCGTGTCTAAACGCATTGATGAGGAAATCTCTCCGACTGATGTACCTAATTTTGATAACTTGACAATTAGTTCCTTATTTAATGATAAAGAGGGTAATGAGGAAAAGCTTAATTCTGTGAAAGAGGTTAGTATTAAAAGTTTACCAATAACTCGTAACGTGCTAATTGATGCATAGCGTAAGGATAAAGAGCTATGCAAATATTTCAGTCTTGTTGACGATTCACAGCCACTCGATAGTATGTACTACTTAAATTCTGGTGTATTAATGCGGAAGTACAGACCTGTTCATGTTCCGGCATCAGACACCTTTACGGAAATTCATCAAGTAGTTGTTCCTTTTCCTTATATACAAGATGTCATAAGTCTTGCTCATGATACTGGAGGCCACTTGGGAGTTTCCAAAACCTACTATAAAATTCTCAAACACTTTTACTGGCCAAAAATGAAGAAGGATGTGTCATCATATTGTAAAACGTGTCATTATTGCCAAGTTGCAGGGAAACCTAACGAAGTAATTCCCCCTGCTCCGCTTCACCCCATTCCAGTAGTTGCTCAACCTTTTAGCCACATCTTAATTGACTGTGTCGGACCATTACCGAAAACCAAATGCGGTAATCAGTACTTACTGACGATCATGTGTGCTACAACCCGTTACCCAGAGGCTATCCCACTTCGGAATCTGACCGCGAAAAGTGTGGTTAAAGCTCTAACCAATTTTTTACTCAGTTTGGGATCCCAAATAAAGTACAGTCTGGTCAAGGTGCAAACTTTACATCCGGTCTCTTTCAACAAGTCATGAATGAATTATCAAATAAGCAATATTTGTCCACTGCTTATCACCCTGAATCACAAGGAGCCTTAGAAAGGTTTTATCAAACATTCAAATGTATGTTGAGGAAATATTGTGTAGAGGTGGAGAAAGACTAGGATGAAGGTGTTCATATGTTATTGTTTGCTCTCAGGGAAAGTAAACAAGAGTCTCTCGGGTTTACTCCATTTGAACTGGTGTATGGCCATGAAGTTCGAGGTCCATTAAATCTGTTAAAAGAAAGTTGGGTATCAGAGGAACATGTGATGCCATTATCAAAATATGTCCATACTTTTAAAGAGAGACTACTGCATGTTCGTGATTTTGCCATGAAAAATCTATTGAACGCTCAAGGCGTCATGAAAGAACAATATGACAAGAAGGTTGAAATAAGAGAATTTGAACCAGGACAGTTAGTGTTACTGTTTCTCCCTCTTTCGAAAAATGCTTTACAATCTAAGTATTTTGGTCCCTATCGCATTAAAGAAAGAAAAGGGTATGTAAATTACGTTATAGAGACACCAGACCGTAGAAGGCAGGAACGTTTAGTTCATGTAAATCTAATTAAGCCTTATCACAACAGAGAAGCAGTGGTAGAGCACAAAGTGTTAATTGTAATCTCAGAAGCAGAATTGTTTTGTATAGATGACCCAGTAAAGCTGAACAACAGTTACATTTTGACTAATCTTAACTCAAAATTTCAGCATCTGTCATCTCGTCAATCTGAAGAGTTGGTGCTTCTCTTTAAGGAATTCCGGTGTGTGTGTAGTGATGTCCCAAGACCCTGCAGAGGTGTGCAACACGATATAGTACTGATCGAGAACTCTGCGCCCATAAAGCAGTCTCATTATCGGCTGAGCCCCGAGAAGCGAAAGAAACTTCGGGAGGAGCTGGACTTCCTTCTTGCCAACGGACTTGCGAAGTCAAGCGACAGCGAGTGGGCGTCGCCTTGCCTGCTCGTCTCTGCACGGACTACCGCAAAATCAACAAAGTGACTCGCTCCGATTCCTTTCCTCTACCGCGCTTGGATGATGTCATCGATGGTATCGGCAGAGCTCAGTTCGTTACAAAAATCGACTTGCCGAAGGGTGTTATAGATGGACTAATTACTACTAATTTGTTGCACTGATACGTTTATCATATATATATATATATATTTCATTTCGGTATTCCTCATATAATTTAAGTATCTAATAGGTGTTGAGGTGACCTGGCATAATACTTTAACTAGCAACTAGTAAAAGGTTTCGGAATCCGAATCGACCTATGTTCCGGCGGCTGACTCGAGCTCACTCCTTGGCTGACTCCGACCGCACCGCCACCTGGCTTTCAGTCAGCCACTCCGCCATATTGTATAGCTCGAGTTTTGCGTTCTCTGCCCATGGTCACTCTCGGCTAAGTATTTCATATTGATGTATTTTTCTAGGATGTTTAGGTTAGGAGTAGGATTGTGTTATGTTTTCAAATCTATATATAATAATGTATTATTAATGTACATAACAAAAAAGTGAATATAGTTACTTTGTTCATCCGTGTGTTTTCTTTTTACCCGGACAAAAGTTTGAATTTGCTATGGGCACCAGATAATACCCTAGACTTAAAATGTGCCATAACAAATGGGGGCCTGTCCGGGATAATCAGTGAATATAGTGATACGGTAAAAATAGTTAATGACATTGTGCATATTATACGTGAAACAGTGAATATTGTCAACAAAAAACAAAAACAAAAAAAACTTGCTACTTGTTATATTATATAGTTCATATATTCTTCAAATGATGTCTGTATGGAGATCAGTGTTAGCATGATTAAACAGATTTGTATCACAGCAACTTGTATTTATTGTAAGGTTTCGATGATTGGGTAACGTACTTGGTAAGTTATTTTGACGTTGTATTCTGTTTAACATGGCTCCGTTTAAAATAAATGATTTCATATCTGGACCTTCAATTGATTTATTGGTGAATACTACTCTTAAAAAAAGACGATTGGAAGGCACTTGTTGGTCATTATGAAATTGAAATTAGAGCTTCCATGACAAAAGCAGTGATTAAAAGTATTGTTACTGAAAGTCTAGTAAATTCAGACATTCTTCCCATGTCTGCGTTATCTTTATGTGATAACGTACCTCGTGAGGAAAATAGTAACATTTCAGAACTAATTGAATTACGAAAGCTAGAGCTTAGAAAATTTGAATTATATATTCAGATTGGGGAAAGAGCCGGCATTAGTCAACAAAAACCGCGCTTTGATATCAGTAAACACTTTAAATTAATTCCTCTCTTTGATGAACAAGACCCCGAGGAATTTTTCTTACAATTTGAGAAGATTGCAGAAAGCTTAGACTGGCCTAAAGAGAGCTGGGCTGTGATGATTCAAACAGCTCTTACTGGACAAGCTAAGAGAGTGTTCACTAATTTACCAAAAGAGATATGTAAAGATTATGATGCTGTGAAAAATATAATTCTTCAAGCTTATGATTTAGTCCCAGAAGCTTACAGACAGAAGTTTCGAAATCTGAGAAAATTGGAGTCACAGACTTACGTAGAATATGCTGCTGAGAAAGAGAGGCTGTTACAACGCTGGTTCAGATCCAGAAATGTCCAGACATTCACTGATTTAAAAGAGTTGATATTATTAGAGGAGTTTAAGCGCTCTGTCAGTGTTGATATAAAATTGTTTTTAGATGAACGAGAAGTGACCACTTTAAGTAAAGCAGCAATACTTGCTGACAATTTTTCATTAACTCATAGTAGACGCAAAACTCGGAGTTATCTTTGTGCTGGAAGGAAGTCAGGAGGTAGTGAAGAGTCAGGTGATCAGGGTGCTAGACCTAGTAAAATTGTTAAATCTGCTCAAGGGAAAAATAAAATAGGAGTAGACAAAATTGATTCTTCAGTTACTTGTTTCTATTGCAAACAACGTGGCCATGTAATCGCTGTGTGCCCTGAATTAGCTGCTAAAAATGTTGCTAAGGGAGTGACTTCGCTTACTGTTGATTTAGTGGAAGAGACTGATGTTAATACCTTCAATGATGTTAAGTCTAATATTTTTGAGCCGTTTATTTTCACGGGATCAGTTGCAAGTGACATGTCCTTAGATAAGAGTTACCCTGTTCGGATATTGAGGGATACCGCTTCTTCCCAGAGTGTATTAGTTAAGGCGTCTATGCCTTTCGTGGAGAATTCATACACTGGGGAATTCGTAGTCATTCGGGGTTTTGGAGGGACCGTCACTCTCCCGTTAGCGCGGATATTTTTGCGATCAGACTTGGTTGATAGACACATCACATTTGGTGTTCACGACTATCCTCTACCTGTGAGCGGAGCAACTTTGTTGCTAGGGAATGATGTAGCTGGCGAATGCGTTGTACCTGACCCGATTGTACGCCCTGTACCGTCCGGAGTGAACCCCACAGAATCCCTCGAGAATGAGTATCCGTATCTCTTTCCCTCGTGCGCAGTGACTAGAAGCGTGTCTAAACGCATTGATGAGGAAATCTCTCCGACTGATGTACCTAATTTTGATAACTTGACAATTAGTTCCTTATTTAATGATAAAGAGGGTAATGAGGAAAAGCTTAATTCTGTGAAAGAGGTTAGTATTAAAAGTTTACCAATAACTCGTAACGTGCTAATTGATGCATAGCGTAAGGATAAAGAGCTATGCAAATATTTCAGTCTTGTTGACGATTCACAGCCACTCGATAGTATGTACTACTTAAATTCTGGTGTATTAATGCGGAAGTACAGACCTGTTCATGTTCCGGCATCAGACACCTTTACGGAAATTCATCAAGTAGTTGTTCCTTTTCCTTATATACAAGATGTCATAAGTCTTGCTCATGATACTGGAGGCCACTTGGGAGTTTCCAAAACCTACTATAAAATTCTCAAACACTTTTACTGGCCAAAAATGAAGAAGGATGTGTCATCATATTGTAAAACGTGTCATTATTGCCAAGTTGCAGGGAAACCTAACGAAGTAATTCCCCCTGCTCCGCTTCACCCCATTCCAGTAGTTGCTCAACCTTTTAGCCACATCTTAATTGACTGTGTCGGACCATTACCGAAAACCAAATGCGGTAATCAGTACTTACTGACGATCATGTGTGCTACAACCCGTTACCCAGAGGCTATCCCACTTCGGAATCTGACCGCGAAAAGTGTGGTTAAAGCTCTAACCAATTTTTTACTCAGTTTGGGATCCCAAATAAAGTACAGTCTGGTCAAGGTGCAAACTTTACATCCGGTCTCTTTCAACAAGTCATGAATGAATTATCAAATAAGCAATATTTGTCCACTGCTTATCACCCTGAATCACAAGGAGCCTTAGAAAGGTTTTATCAAACATTCAAATGTATGTTGAGGAAATATTGTGTAGAGGTGGAGAAAGACTAGGATGAAGGTGTTCATATGTTATTGTTTGCTCTCAGGGAAAGTAAACAAGAGTCTCTCGGGTTTACTCCATTTGAACTGGTGTATGGCCATGAAGTTCGAGGTCCATTAAATCTGTTAAAAGAAAGTTGGGTATCAGAGGAACATGTGATGCCATTATCAAAATATGTCCATACTTTTAAAGAGAGACTACTGCATGTTCGTGATTTTGCCATGAAAAATCTATTGAACGCTCAAGGCGTCATGAAAGAACAATATGACAAGAAGGTTGAAATAAGAGAATTTGAACCAGGACAGTTAGTGTTACTGTTTCTCCCTCTTTCGAAAAATGCTTTACAATCTAAGTATTTTGGTCCCTATCGCATTAAAGAAAGAAAAGGGTATGTAAATTACGTTATAGAGACACCAGACCGTAGAAGGCAGGAACGTTTAGTTCATGTAAATCTAATTAAGCCTTATCACAACAGAGAAGCAGTGGTAGAGCACAAAGTGTTAATTGTAATCTCAGAAGCAGAATTGTTTTGTATAGATGACCCAGTAAAGCTGAACAACAGTTACATTTTGACTAATCTTAACTCAAAATTTCAGCATCTGTCATCTCGTCAATCTGAAGAGTTGGTGCTTCTCTTTAAGGAATTCCGGTGTGTGTGTAGTGATGTCCCAAGACCCTGCAGAGGTGTGCAACACGATATAGTACTGATCGAGAACTCTGCGCCCATAAAGCAGTCTCATTATCGGCTGAGCCCCGAGAAGCGAAAGAAACTTCGGGAGGAGCTGGACTTCCTTCTTGCCAACGGACTTGCGAAGTCAAGCGACAGCGAGTGGGCGTCGCCTTGCCTGCTCGTCTCTGCACGGACTACCGCAAAATCAACAAAGTGACTCGCTCCGATTCCTTTCCTCTACCGCGCTTGGATGATGTCATCGATGGTATCGGCAGAGCTCAGTTCGTTACAAAAATCGACTTGCCGAAGGGATACTACCAGGTGGAGCTGACGGAGAACGCGAGAAGAATAGCCGCTTTTGTCACCCCCGACGGTCTCTTCGAATACAAGGTCATGCCGTTTGGGTTGAGGAACGCCCCAGCAACTTTTCAGAGGTTGATTAATGGTGTCATTCGAGACTTGGAAGGTGTTCAAGCATACCTGGACGACCTCGTCATCACGTTGGATACATGGAAAGAACACCTCGAGCGACTTCGTGCTTTACTCGCACGGCTCGCGGAGGCTGAGCTGACGATTAACCTTGCGAAGAGCGAGTTCGGGCACGCCAAACCTTTCTGCCTGCACATCGACGCGAGTGACAATGGAGCGGGTGCTGTGTTGCTACAGGCTGGCCCAGATGATGTACTTATGCCTGTCTGTTACTATTCGTCCAAGTTTAAAAAGCACCAGAAAAGTTATTCGACTATTGAAAAGGAACTTCTCTAATTGTTAATGGCGCTAGAAAAGTTTCAAGTTTACTTGAATAGTGCAAAACACCCAGTAATTGTCTACAGTGATCATAATCCTTTGAAGTTCTTAGATAAAATAAAAAACCGAAATCAGGGGTTAATGCGATGGTCTTTAATGATACAGCAATTCCATCTATAAATAAAACATATAAAAGGGAAGGATAACGTCTCAGCTGATAGTCTTTCCAGAGTATAGTGAACTAAGTTGAAATTTACCTATAAATTTCCTTTAAAGGTGGAGGTGTTATAGATGGACTAATTAATACTAATTTGTTGCACTGATACGTTTATCATATATATATATATATATATATTTCATTTCCGTATTCCTCATATAATTTAAGTATCTAATAGGTGTTGAGGTGACCTGGCATAATACTTTAACTAGCAACTAGTAAAAGGTTTCGGAATCCGAATCGACCTATGTTCCGGCGGCTGACTCGAGCTCACTCCTTGGCTGACTCCGACCGCACCGCCACCTGGCTTTCAGTCAGCCACTCCGCCATATTGTATAGCTCGAGTTTTGCGTTCTCTGCCCATGGTCACTCTCGGCTAAGTATTTCATATTGATGTATTTTTCTAGGATGTTTAGGTTAGGAGTAGGATTGTGTTATGTTTTCTAATCTATATATAATAATGTATTATTAATGTACGTAACAAAATAGTGAATATACCCGGACAAAAGTTTGAACTTGCTATGGGCACCAGATAATACCCTTGACTTAAAATGTACCATAACACATTCATGCACACAAACATACATACATATATATACACATACATACGTATATGTGCATATATACATTTATATAAATATCCATGCATATGCACACCTACACATACATATACACGCATATATACACATACACATACATATATCCACATACATACATATACATATACTCACACACATACACATACATACTCGTATACATATATACACACATACATACTCGTATGCATAATACACACATACATACTCGTATACATACATACACACATATACCCACATACATACACAAACACTTATACTTATATGTATATATATACATATATATATATATATATATATATATATATATATATATATATATATATATATATATATCGGAAATGAAGTTTTTGCGGAGGACAGGCAGTTTTGTGAACAAGGCTGGGAAGACTAGGACAGAATCCGAATCGTCTAATCCCCAGCTTGGGACAGACCTCCGTGACCGCTGATAATACAGAACGTTGTCAATTAGAAGGGGGGAAAGATGTTTTTACTGTATTTGTGAATAATATATATATATATTTATATATACACACTATGTCACTTCCATTCATTCTACTGAAAGACTGAGGCCTTTCTCAATTATTCAGTTACTTGTATCGCACCATTGCCTGACTGGACACATATATACGCAAACACACGTTATAAGTTCACCTTTCGATTTGATTAAAATTTTGGTACCATGTCGAGTGTGTGATGAATATAAAATAGAGATTGCAACACACACACATACACACATATACACACACATATATATCTATATCTATCTATCTATCTATATCTGTTTATCTATCTATCTATCTATCTATCTATCTATCTATCTATCTATCTATCTCTCTATCTCTCTCTATATAAAGGTGCGACGTGCCCCGAACATGCACACCGTGTTACTAAACTGAGCTCCTTCCCTTGTGACTTTTGCGGGGGACTGATGTACGCCTGATGCATCCCTCGCGCCGCAGTTGGAAGACCTAATGCTGGCTTAATTATGAGTAAAATAGTGAAAAGATAGGGTCAAACCCGACTAGTGGAATGTCAACTGTCATATTCACAATCGCTATATATATATATATGTGTGTGTGTGTGTGTGTGTGTGTGTGTGTGTGTGTGTGTGTGTGTGTTTGTATGTACACATATGTATGTATATGTGAGTGTGACTGTGTGTGTGTGTGTGTGTGTGTGTGTGTGTGTGTGTGTGTGTGTGTGTGTGTGTGTGTGTGTGTGTGTGTGTGCGCGTGTGTGTGTTTGCAGTATGTACACATATATATGTGTATATATATATATATATATATATATATATATATATATATATATATATACATACACATGTATGTATAAATAAATAAATAAATATATATATATATATATATATAAGTGTGTGTGTGTGTATTTATAGAGACACACACACACACATATATGTGTGTGTATATATAGAGATAGATTGATACAAACATACTTGCATACATACATCTGTGTATATACATGTGTGTGTGTGTATGTGTGTCTCTCTCTCTTTCTATACATATACATGTATGTATTTATACATAGATGTATATACGTGTGTGTGTGCGTGTGTGTGCGTGTGTACACATATACGTACATAGTGCATACACACACACACACACACACACACACACACACACACACACACACACACACACACACACACACACACACACACACACGCGTACGCACGCACACACACATATATAGGGTGAGTGCTTCATACTCAGGGTGATTTGAAGCGATGGTGTGGTAGCCTAGTTAGTGTTAAGTGCTTTGCATGGCTTTTCACTTGCAGCTGCCACTGCTGGCTAGTCTGGTGTCAAAACGTTAGCAGCTGTGCATAAGTCTCCCTTGTCAGGTCATAGTCTCTCCACCTTCAAAACGTCTGCAATGCCTCATGGTCACCCATGGAATTTAGTTACCTTACGGTCCTAGGATGAACTGGGGAGGCTCTTGGAGCAGCAGAAGGCCCTGAGTCATGGCCCACCCGCGTGTGGACACGCAAAGCCCACGAGAGCCCCTGAGATAGATTATGGAACCTGCAGCCAGCTAACCCTTGCTATATGGGGTAACGGCGGTGGGGGTGGCAGAGGTGGCGTCCACCCGGAGTGACTGCCCGAGGTTAGACCTCAGGCGGGCTGTCAGGGTGGGGGCTTGGAACGTCTGCTCTTTGCGACAGGACGATCGGTAACCAATACTGTCGAGGGCGCTGGAGAGTAGCCACAACTAATCTATGATCAGTTCCACAGAACTCGGTGCTTCGATACACCCTACAGTTCTGGAGGATCCTCCAGCGAGTGTTAACGAGAATGCGGTCGATCTCCTTGGCTACACTACCTGTATCGGTGTACCAAGTCTAACGATGCGGGTTAGAACGCTGATAGCAGGAGCCAGAAAAACTCAATCTCTAGGACCTAGCAAAGTCACGGAAAAGGAGGGTAATCTCGCTGCCAGCATCAACTCCTGAGCCATGAGGACCAACAGACATCTCGTAGCCAGCTCGATCGCAGCCAGATACCGCATTGAAATCGCCCAGAACAATACGATTGATTGATTATTTAAAATTATTTGCCGCGTCAACAGCTAAGGTCACTAGCGGCGAACACCTTGTTAGACTGAAATATTTAAATATTTAAAACGTTAAAACTCTATCATTAAATGTCGTAAATAACAATACATATTATATTAAAAATCGAAGCATAAATATTATGCACTAAATGTCTAAGAACTATTGCATAAACATTATGCATAACTAAATTTTATTAAAAATATTAGTTTCCCTAAGAAAACTAATAAGACCTATGTCACAGTCCTCCCCCAATACATTTTTCAGTGTATATGGGGGAGACAAGTACCATCCTCTTTGGTCTGAGAATGTTGCACATCTTTCCATTATATGTGCGACCGTTAATGGTTCTTGGCATTCCTCACAGCGTGCTTCACTTTTAGCAATCATCGGCCCATGAGTCAGTCTTGTGTGCCCGATTCTCAGCCTTGTTATTACAACTTCTTGTCGGTTGGGGGGGATGCTGGTCACCCAACTGCCAATGTCATCTCTAATCTCTCGCAGTTTATTTCTAGAGGTATGCCTCCATTGTTCCCTCCATTTATTTATGGGTTTCAAGTCAGTGTGTGGGAGAGGAAAACGAGCATCACAGGGCTGAGTTGCAGCTGCCTTGGCCTTCTGATCAGCTCGTTCATTCCCACTGATACCAACATGTGCTGGCACCCAACACAGTTAACTTTTTACGTGCTGACATCACTACAAGCCAATCGTGAACCACCCTCACCACTGGATGTGACGAGTTTAAGTTCTTGATTGCTTGCAGGGCACTACGAGAGTCACAATATATTACAATGGAATGGTTTGTAAGATCTCTAGTCATCTTGACTGCTGCAAGGATGGCCTTTAACTCTGCAGTGAAAATCGAGGCTGATCGAGAAAGACTGCCAGATGCAGTCTTCCTTCTGCTCACTGCTGCAAAGCCCACACCATTTTCAGATTTCGAACCATCTGTATATATTGCACATGATCCTTGGTACTTAGAAGTGTGTTGAAGAAATATCTCTGACTTCTGCTTCGGATCTCTCCCCTTTCCCGATTCCGACCAAATCTAGCTCGACTTGATTAGTCCAAGGGGGGACTTGGGAAGTTAAAACAGCCAGAACCTTTGTGAGATTTAAATTAAGATTTTCCACCAGATTCCTCATTCTCCTACCATAGGATCGGCTATCCTCAAGGGGGTTGAAAACCAATCTGGATGTAGGAGATCCCGGAATCCTTTGTAGTCTCGTGTAGTAAATCAGGTTCATGTAGTCCCTGTGTAATGAAAGAGGTGGTTCTCCACTCTCAGCATACAGGGACTCCACAGGTGAAGACCTGAAAGCCCCTATACAGATTATCAGAGCTTCATTATGAACCGAGTCCAACATCCGGAGAAGAGTGGGAGTTGCAGATGAATAAGCCTCACATCCATAGTCAAGTTTACTACGAATAAGCGCTCGGTAAAGCCGCAGAAGCGTTGTGCAGTCTGCACCCCAAGATAGGTGTGAAAGAACCCGCAAAATACTAAGCGCTTTTGTAGCTTTCACCTTCAACTGTTTAATGTGAAGCACCCATGTAAGCCTTGAGTCAAAAATTAGACCCAAGTACTTTACCTCTTGGATAAAATGCAGTGGGTTTGCTCCTAAATAGAGGGAAGGATGGAACTTTTTCCGTTTGTGGAAATGCATAGCCATGGTCTTGCTTGGAGAAAATTTGAACCCATGGTATGTTGCCCATTGCACAACCTGATTTATTACAGTCTGCATGTGCCCTTGTACATCCTGTAAGCTTCCTCCTGAGCAGTAAAGTGTAAAGTCATCCACATACAGACTACATGAGACAGCACTTGGAACGACCTTTACGATGTCATTTATAGCAATGGCAAACAGGGTCACACTTAAAACACTCCCTTGTGGGACCCCTTCTAGCTGGTCTTCCAGGTTAGAGAAGCTGTTTCCCACCCTCACTCTAAACTTCCTGTCAGCAAGGAAGCTTTGTATGAAGGTAGGCAATGCTCCTCTTAAACCAATGTCATACAGCTTCATGAGTATGCCATGCTTCCAAGTAGTATCAAAAGCCTTTTCAAGGTCAAAGAAGACTGCTAACATATGACGTCGCTGTGTGAAGGAATTCTGTATTGCAGTTTCCATCCTTACAAGTGCATCTGTGGTCGATCTCAGTTTTCTAAACTCATATTGATATGGGGTAAGCATGTTTTCCTTTTCTAGCAGCCATGCCAACCTGAAGTTTACCTTTTTCTCCATCTACTTGCAGATGCAGCTGGTGAGAGAAATTGGTCTATAATTCCCTGGTATAGAAGCATCTTTGCCAGGTTTAGGGACAGGAATGATTATAGCATCTTTCCATGTGGATGGCACTGTGTCCTCCCTATAGATCCTATTGAATAGATCCAACAGGAAGATTTGGGAACTCTTTGTTAAGTGAGATATATGGTATGGAATACTGTTATTTCCTGGGGCAGTCTTACGGTAGAGCTGCAAAGCAGAGTCCATCTCCTTGCGCAAAAATGGCAAGTTGTATGGAAGTTCTGCTGCAGTGCTACTGAAGAACAACACTGTGTGTCTGGATTTTGCCAGCTCATTTGCAACATCTGTTTTTTTTTTTTTCTGTCAGGATTATACCATCTATTTTCAGAGCAGGTGGTGATATGGATGTGCTCTTTCCAGGGATCTTACGCACCTTGTCCCATACCCATGCTAAGGGGGTCCCAGAGTTAATAAAGGAGACATACTGTCTCCAAGATATCTGCCTAGCCTCCTTTAGCACTCGCCTGGCCTTGGCTCGGGTCTTTTGGTACTGGATCAAGGTTACATCGCTTGGGCGTCGTTTCAACTGCCTTAATGCAGCCTTTCTTGCTCTGACAGATTGATGGCATTCATCAGACCACCATGGTACCGGAGGTCGACGGTACTGGCCGCTACTTCTGGGAATTGATGCTTCTGCTGCAAGGTGAATTCGTGATGTGAATTGATTAACAGCATCTTGAACACACTGGAAATCATTCACAGATCCTTGCAATACTGCAGTTCATCTTAAAAAGTTCCAGTCTGCATGTTCAAGTCGCCATCTCTGCACTCCATTGGCTGGTATACCATTCACCTCCTACAAAAGTATTGGATAGTGGTCACTTCCATGTAAGTCTTCCATGACCTGCCAAGTGATATTCAACTGTTAATCAGGTGAATCAATTGCCAGGTCAATATTGGAGAATGTCCCAGTTTGAATTTGGAAATGTGTGGGTACGTCACTGTTCAGTAAAACTTCATCTACTCTTGAGAACAACTCCAAGGCCCTCCCTCGAGGGTTGCACAAAGTGTCTCCCCAGAGGTGATGCCGACCATTGAAGCCTCACAAGAGCAGAAATGGATGAGGCAACTGCCCAAGTAAATCTTCCAAATCATCTATGTTGAGATTATGTGGAGGGAGGTAGATGGATGCAACAGTGTAAGGTCGTGTCAAGCCTATTCTCACAGCCTTCACCTGCAGTGTCATCTACAGGTGGATGGCCTGGAAGGGAATATCCTGACGTACCATCACTGCTACTCCTCCATGAGGTCCATTATCAAAGGTCCCATAATGGGCTTGAACTTGGAATCCTCTCAGGGAAATTAGACGATTTTCCCTGATCATAATCCCTTGTAGGCATACACAAACTGGATTACATGAAGCTATCAGATGTTGCAGTTCTTCCCATTTTGCATGGATTCCCTGACAATTCCATTGGATTAGGGTATCCAGTTCTTCAGGTTGACAAACTATTTCATAAGGTGTTTGACAGCACCTGTGTGGTTAAGGCCCGCCCCACACCTTTAGGCTGTACCTTTCCAGCATCTTGGGAGTACCTTTTGATGGGTTGTTTAACTGTGGAACTAGTTTCCACAGGCTTCCTTTGGACAAGCTTTGCTTGGGAAAGGACGGACCTGAGCCTTCGGTTCAGGAGCAATTAGTCAAGCAGCGGAGGCCCCTGTGTATGTGGTAGCCTCAGGAGGCCTGCCTGGTGGCTCCAAAGAGCCGACTCTATGAAGAGTCTTTTGAACAGGCTCAGGATTCCTCTGCCTGTGCAAAGGGCGTATCTAAGCCATTACTTCAGGGGGATTCTGCCTAGCAGCAGAGGCCCTTGTGGATGTGGTGGCAGCTGTAGCTTTCACCGTTGAGCCCTTTGGAGCCTTAACTGATGGCTCCAAAGACCTTACTTTGGGAGGAGGAGTCTCCTCAATAGACCCTTCACTCCTACTCCGTTTCTGGTGCAACAACTCACCAGAGGCACTTTCAGCATTTGCGGACTGAGGTTGAAAGGTAGTGGCAGTGTGTGTGGTGTTAGCAGTATTGGAGGGTAAGGGATGGCGGGAAGGAGGATGGGCTAGAACTGAGGCAAAGGACTTACCCGGCTGTGCAAACAGCACACGAGCACGTCGCTTTGCTTCTGCAAATCTGACTTTCTCCTTGCTCCTTATTACCAATACTTCTTTTTTCAAACTTGTACTTTTTACATTGCTTAGAAGAAGCTTCATGATCTTTGCAGTGGTAACAGCATATTGGACCTGGATAGTTATCATCTTGATGACCTGTTGTACCACATTTCACACATACCCTTGGTTGTCCATTTTCCTTAAAACGGCAAGTGTTGGCTCCATGACCATAACCCTGGCAGTGGAAGCACCGCATAGGGTTGGGCACATATGGCTTTACCTTGAGGTGGTACCATGCCAATTTAACTGATTCAGGTAGGACTAACGATTCAAAAGTTAGAAGAAGAGCTGGTGTCGACTGTTCTAAACCATCAACTTTCTTCTTAAAACGTTTTACTGCCACTACATTAAAATTCTTTAGTTCTTCTAACAGTTTCTCCTCAGAATACCTCATCAGGTCTCGGGAAAAGACAATTCCCCTACACTGATTGAGGTTTTGTGAGGAGAACATGAGACTTGAGCCCCAGGAATGTCGCATATTGCACGCAGACGGTCACTCTCGTTTGGTGACGAAACCTCAACTATCAGGCTACCATCTCGCTGTGGGGTGATGCGAGGATCACGTTGACACACCTCAAATATCTTCCGATTTACTTTAAAAATATCAAGTTCCACGATAGATACACCATCAATGGTCTTCACTACTAGAAATTTACTATATAATACACTTTCATATATACCAGGTAAGATTTCCTTAATGGATTGAGGAGGACTTTTCTCCTTCTTACCTGGTTTGGGAGCTCGGGAACCATTACGATTCCCATTCTTGCCCTTTGGAATCTGGTAAGGTTCCAGAGTGACAATATGTGATGTTCCAGAGGGATTGGCCGGGGGATTGCAAAGATCGTCAGGGAGAGAGCAAGTTCTTTGTAAATTTGCAGAAATCATACAAATTATAAATCTTCATTTCCTCACCCCCCACCCACCATGGAGTCCAACGAGGGGAAGCTATAGTTGGGACTCAAATTTTCTCAGCAGCCACAGGGGTAGTGAGGAAGTATACGCAATCACTATTACAGTGCTGATGGTAGTCATGGGACCTGTGCTCTACTGACTAGACAGTGCCTGCTTGACCCAGGCCATATTTGACCAGCCGATTGACTTGACCGGGCCTTGATTAAGCCACCCGTCTAACCAGAATAGAGGACCAAAGAGGTGTGTTGCTAGCTGCAGGGCGCAGCATGCAGCATCGCTCAACCTCCAGGACTCCAGTCTCCTGATAATACGGGACGCCACGCATGTGCACCATCCCCTCTCATAGGCCTTGGTGCACCAGGAAGCCATTTTGTCTCATCCCTCACTGGTGACCCCTCCAGTATGGGTAGCCTTCTGGTCCAGCTCACCAGCTCATTGGGACCTCAAGCCCCCCCACCGCGGCAAGGCGGCTTCAAGTTTATTCACATCCGTAGAAGTGTACACAACAATAAGAGACATGTAGCCAAATGAAAGCTTCAGTCTCAATACCATAATACGCTCATCGACTGGAGTGACCTCTACTACCGAGGGTTGAAGTCTGCTGGATATGGCTATGGCTACTCCCTGGAGATGGTGGCCATATACCACAATCGAATCATATCAGAAAAAAAGGGAAAAAAAAAGAGATTCGCTTAGCGTGTTCAGCCCTCACTCTTAAAAATTTAATTTAATATATACATACAAACTTCAAAAAAATCTCCGTACGCTGGATAATATACCTCAAATCCATCATATTTAAAAAAAGCTTAATACATACGGTGATATATCGTTATCGAATCTCTATCAGAAAAAAATCTAATTACATACGGTAATAGACAATAAATATTTCAGAAAAAAAAAAAAATATTACACATAGAACAATATACCATAAATATCAGAAAAAAATTAAACAGAACAATATACCAAAATGGAATCATATAAGAAAGAAAGGGAAAAAAAAGAAAAAAAGGGGAAAAAGCATTTAAAGTATTCCGTATCGTGGGTCCCTCGCGGCGGCATGACCAAAGCCTTGATTATCTCGGGGATCTCTGCTTGCTCTGCGGCTGCGTGTGGCGGCTGCGGAGAGGCCCTGGCGAATTTTCTGAACAATTGTCCTCCGAGACCTAGCTATGAAAATGGCTCACTGTTTCAGGTGACTTCTATTTCCGAAGCGCTGTCGTCGAGGTAAGAAGACCCCCCCAAAAAATCGAAAAGAATAGGATAAAACACAATACTTATAATAATAATAATAAAAAGACTTTTAATAAAATATCAAAACAAGGAAACAACCAACGAACAGACCCCCCCCCCCCCCAAAAAAAAAAAAAAAAAAAAAAACGTTACGAGACGAAACCCAAGCCCCGACGCCGGCCAGAAACTAAACACTAGTTCCACCGAAGCGAGACTTTGCAAGGGATCGTTTGACTGAGTCTTTCCTAGGGTTAAGGGACTCCCTTTAGGGATGTACATGTTTGGCTTTTAAGGAAGGGGTTTGGTGGATGTGGAGCCAGTAAGTGGTTAGGGTGTGTGTGGGGGGGGGGGGGGTGGAAGGAGTTGTTTTTTTAGAGAATTTAAGTGTGTGTGTTTTTGGGGGTGTAGGAATCTTAGTGATTTTCTTATTTTCTTTATTTGTTGTTATTACCTTGTTTTGTTGTTTATTCCATTCCTGTCGTTGCTCCTTCTTTACGTCGATATAATTCATCTTTACACAAGTCCACCCTCGTTTACAACAACGTTACCTATACCCACACACAACCAATGGCGTCCTGAAGCAAAATACATTAAAACTTAATGCCAATTTTATTTCCAGATCACACAAGAACCAGGAAATAATCACCTTCAAAAACATATTGTAGGAAAAAGGAAATCAAAAATACATTGCCGAAACGTGGACACATCTAGGTCGCACGAACAAAGTGAAAGGTAGCGAAAAAAGGACAAAGTTTAAATATCTGGAATTTGTTTGAACGAAAGCAGGCAATTGTTTTACACTAACAAATCATAAGGATTAAGAGCATACACGAAAAGACAGATTCGATTTGCGTCAGGTTGAAGTGGTCGATATGTGTGCGGCCATACCTCACTGCCTATGAATGTGGCTCCTTTTATTCCTTTTTTCTCTTAACTGTTATGCTTTCACTCAGCTGTTTCTGTTTGACTGTTTCTATGTGTGTGTGTGTGTGTGTGTGTGTGTGTGTGTGTGTGTGTGTGTGTGTGTGTGTGTGTGTGTGTGTGTGTGTGTGTGTGTGTGTGTGGTTATTGTGTGTGTGTGTGTGTGAATGATAAGGTTCGCTTATAAAAACGTGATTAATTGTGATGCATTTTATTTATCGTTATCACATAAACAACATCAGCAGCAGTAATAGTAGTAGGTTTAATAGCAATGCTTTGATAGCATTTTACAAACGGGCTTAAGCTGCAGTTTCATGGGAGTCTGCGAACATAATCACAGAATAAAATGGATACGAACAATACTAAGAGCGTCTAAGATAAAATTCTACAATGTTCACCACACCATGTGAGGAAAAGAGAGAGAGAAACGGAAAGAAAAAAAAAAGTCAAAAGAAAAAGAATCAGGCATAGACAGCCATCCTGTAGTAACGACAGTGGTAAGAAAGTACACACAGGTTGGTTATATTACATGGGCTCAGATCTCGACTTCCTTTAAACTGATTAGAATTATAATACAGCAATAACGGATGAAGGCAGAACTAATGTAAAATAAACTGAACACCTCTTGTGGTATTTGATAACCAAGTCTCCACCTTCCTCCGTTTGGAAAATGACTCCCCGATTGTCCGGTGCAATCACAGTATCAATCCAACCACTGCTACTGTTATGCATGATTTGTCGATTACGCTTCCGTTCAATATATTCTGATATCCAGTGTCCTTGTGTTGTCAATGAATATGTGCAATTCCTTCAGGAAGTATAATAAAGATTCTTTTAGCCTTCATTGTGCGTTTGTGTGTGTGTTTGCGTTTCCTCACGTGTATATGTGACCTTGTGAGAGTATATTTCTGTGTATAATCATACTATATACCTACATACTGACTACAAACTTCCTACTTCGTTTTCACTGGAAATCTGGGCTCAGAACCTCAACCTCTTTCATAATGAGGTAATCCTGGTCAGTATCGAAAGCGGTCGTGAGGCGGACGTGAACGTAGCGAGCCGAGACAGGGGGGTCGAGGGTGTATTCCACGCTGCAGCTGCAAAGAGAAGGGTCGAGTGAGCGGTCGAGCAGAAGCGTTAGTTGGCGAGCACGTACTTAAATGTCGAGTAATAAGTGAGGTAGAGAATGAAAGAGGGTGTGGGGTAGGAGAAAGAGAAAGAGGATGAGAGAATAAGAGAGAGAGAGAGAAGGAGAGGAGGGAGAGAGAGAGAGATTGAGAGAATGGAAGAGAGAGGGGGGGGGGGTAGGGACAGGGACAGGGAGAGGGAGAATGAGAGAGAAGGAGAGAGAGATAAAGAAAAGGAAAGAGAGAGAGGGAGGGAGAGAGAGAATGAGAGAGGGAGAGGGGGGAGGGAGAGAGAGATAATGAGAGAATGAAAAAGAGAGAGAGGAAGAGGGAGGGAGAAGGGAGAGAAAGAGGGAGAGAGGGAGAGAGAGAGAGATAAAGAAAGAAAGAAAGAAAGAAAGAAAGAAAGAGACAGACAGAAAAACACACACAGACACAGGCACAGATAATAGAAAAAGAAAAAGAAAATTAATTAGAGATGTAGACAGCCAGAGAAACATAAAGACACAGGGAAAGATAATTAAAAAATAAATAAATAAATAAATAAAGGAATTAGAAATATAGACAGAGAAACAGACACAGGCACAGGCACAGATAATGAAAAAAGAAAGAAATTGAATGACATATAGACAGCCAACTACCTAAACAGACAGACAGAGCAGCATAGAAACGAGCTAGGTAGAAAATTAATAGAAACGAACGAGAAAAGAAAGCATGCTCACCAGCTGCTGTTAGAGAAGGGGCCGATGTAAGTGCCAATGACAGTGTAGGTCGAGGCATCGCCCCCCACGGCAGCCACAGACCCGACGCTCACCTGGCAAGGGGGGGGGGCGATAAGGACTATAAGGATGGAAATGTTATCATTTATAACAGTAAAACAGTAATAACAAGTAATACTAACAAATCATAAGATCACTATGAGGAGCATAAGTTATCAGATGAAATGTTATCAGTAATAACGATATCAACAGTAATAACAAGTCATAAGATCAGCTACGAGGATGATAAGGATGGAAATGATATCATGAATAACAATAATTGACAACAGTAACAACAACAAAAACAATCCGAACTGTTGGTGATATAGATGACTTTGACAGCAAAGGTGAAAATGATATGACGATGGTGATGACGATGATGATAGAGATGGTGGTGGTGATTATGGTGATGATGGTGATGATACAGATGATAGTGGTGTTGATGATAGAGACGATGGTGGTCATTAAGGTGATGATGGTGATGTAGACGATTGTGATGATAATTGTGACGATGACAATAAAAAGGAAATAGAAATAGAAGTAACCACAACAAAATTATACAAATAATGACGATGGAAATAATAATAATGATGATAATGATAATAATGATGACGATGGTAATTATAATGCTATTAAAAATGACTTTGACAATGATGATAATAATGACGATGGTACTGATAATAACGACGATAATGATAATGATTTCGATGATGTTAATAATGATGATAATGATAAAATGATAATGATGATTATACAACAATAATGATAATGATAATAATAATAATAGCAATAATAACATTAATAATAATAGCAATAATAACATTAATAACAATGATAGCGATAATAAATAAAACATAACAACGATAATAATAATAATAACAGCAATAATAATAATAACAATAATAATTAAATTAACGAAAATTAATAAAAATAATAATAACAATAATATTAATATCAATAATGATATTAATAATAAAAATAATAATAACAATAATAATAATAATAATAATAATAATGGTAACAACAATAATAATAATGAAAATAATAATAATAATAACAATAATAATAATAATGGTAACAACAACAAAACACGAACCTCGACGTCGTGAAACCTCTTCAAGTAGAGCAGTGACGTGTAGGCAGGAATGACGCGGATGATGTGGATGAAGACAGGGTCACCTAGGTCCACGTTCCACCAGGCGTAAGGTACGTTGTAGGCAGAGTGATAGACCGTGTTGAGGTCGCAATCGTTGGCGTGCTCTGCTACTCTGTGATGTAGAATCGGGGTTACCGCCATTACCGCAGATCATACAAATGCATCGCTAGAGCCGAGACTTCGGCATCGACTGGCGTGATTTAGCAATGATTCTGCCTGCATATGAAGGTGTAAATATTGATACAACGTCGTGATACAGGTAATAGCTTTCTTTGCAAAATTTAACTGAAGTGTGGACGTTACAGGTTACAGACATGTTAATCCGAAGTCTGGGCTCCATCTTCGCATTCGCATGGTTTGCGGTAATGGCGGTAACGCAAAGGTGGAGGACGGTTGAAATAGCGAATGGCCGGGCGTGAGGATTCTATATTGGGCGTCTGAGATGCTGTGGATGGTCGGTAAAGATTATTTGGTTGTTTGAATGTTAGAATGTTAGGTATTTGTTTGGTTGTTTGATTGTTAGAGATGATGATGATAATGACCATAATAATAATAATAATAATAATTGTTAGAGATGTAGCTTAAGGTCGTCAAGGTTTTAGTTTGATTGATAGAGATGCTGCGGACGGCCAGATTGCTTGGTACTTGTTGATGTATGACGGTTGATAGAGATGCTATGACCCAAATCATAAAAAGAAAATACCTGAGTCGTTAACATTTCAGGTTAAGCAAATCATAGACACAATCTAAACCATAAATTTTGAATAAAAGGGTGTTTATGAAGGGTCGCCAGAGGTTAGTCTGGACAGGATATTAAATAAACTGGTATCAGTGCTCCAACCCACATCACTAGAAA